>NC_041234.1:116953802-116955071 GCF_002837175.3 Physeter macrocephalus
CAGATAGATTTAATTGATATTTGTAGGACATTCCATCCAAAAACAGCAGATTACACTTTCTTCTCAAGTGCGCCTGGAACATTCTCCAGGATAGAGCACATCTTGGGTCACAAATCAAGCCTCAGTAAATTTAAGAAAATTGAAATATCAAGCATCTTTTCTGACCACAGTGCTATGAGATTAGAAATCAATTATAGGGAATAAAAAGTAAAAAACACAAACACATGGAGGCTAAACAATACATTTCTAAATGACCAAGAGATCACTGAAGAAATCAAAGAGGAAATCAAAAAAATGCCTAGAGACAAATGACAATGAAAACACGATGATCCAAAACCTATGGAATGCAGCAAAATCTGTTCAAAGAGGGAAGTTTATAGCTATACAAGCCTACCTGAAGAAACAAGAAAAACCTCAAATAAACAACCTAACCTTACACCTAAAGGAACTAGAGAAAGAAGAACAAGCAAAACCCAAAGTTAGCAGAAGGAAAGAAATCATAAAGATCAGAGCAGAAATAAATGAAAAGGAAACAAAGAAAACAGTAGCAAAGATCAGTAAAACTAAAAGCTGGTTCTTTGAGAAGATAAACAACATTGATAAACCATTAGCCAGACTCATCATGAAAAAGAGGGAGAGGACTCAGATCAATAAAGTTAGAAATGAAAAAGGAGGAGTTACAACAGACACCGCAGAAATACAGAGCATCCTAAGAGACTACTACAAGCAACTCTATGCCAATAAAATGGACAACCTGGAAGAAATGGACAAATTCTTAGAAAGGTATAACCTTCCAAGACTGAACCAGGAAGAAACAGAAAATATGAACAGACCAGTCACAAGTAATGAAATTGAAACTGTGATGAAAAATCTTCCAACAAACAAAAGTCCAGGACCAGGTGGCTTCACAGGTGAATTCTATCAGACATTTAGAGAAGAGCTAAGACCATCCTTCTCAAACTCTTCCAAAAAAATTGCAGAGGAAGGAACACTCCCAAACTCATTCTATGAGGCCACCATCATCCTGATACCAAAACCAGACAAAGATACTACAAACCAAGAAAATTACAGACCAATATCACTGATGAATATAGATGCAAAACTCCTCAACAAAATACTAGCAAACAGAATCCAACAACACACTGAAAGGATCATACACCATGATCAAGTGGGATTTATCCCAGGGATGCAAGGATTCTTCAGTATATGCAAATCAATCGATGTGATACACCATATTAACAAATTGAAGAATAAAAACCATATGATCAT
>NC_041234.1:116956019-116956867 GCF_002837175.3 Physeter macrocephalus
GACAAAAGACCTGTATGCAGAAAACTATAAGACACTGATGAAAGAAATTAAAGATGATACCAACAGATGGAGAGATATACCATGTTCTTGGATTGGAAGAATCAATATTGTGAAAATGACCGTAGTACCCAAAGCAATCGACAGATTCAATGCAATCCCTATCAAACTACCAGTGGCATTTTTTCTGGAACTAGAACAAAAAATCTTAAAATTTTTATGGAGACACAAAAGACACCGAATAGCCAAAGCAGTCTTGAGGGTAAAAACCAGAGCTGGAGGAATCAGACTCCCTGACTTCAGACTATACTACAAAGCTACAGTAATCAAGACAATATGGTACTGGCACAAAAACAGAAATATAGATCAATGGAACAGGATAGAAAGCCCAGAGGTAAACCCACGCACCTATGTTCAACTAATCTATGTGACAAAGGAGGCAAGGATATACAATGGAGAAAAGAGAGTCCCTTCCATAAGTGGTGCTGGGAAAACTGGACAGCTGCTTGTAAAAGGATGAAATTAGAACGCTAACACCGTACACAAAAATAAACTCAAAATGGATTAGAGACCTAAATGTAAGACAAGACACTATAAAACTCTTAGAGGAAAACTTAGGACGAACACTATTTGACATAAATCACCGCAAGATCTTTTTTGATCCACCTCCTAGAGTAATGGAAATAAAAACAAAAATACACAAATGGGACCTAATGAAACTTAAAAGCTTTTGCAAAGCAAAGGAAACTACAAAGAAGAAGGAAAGACAACCCTCAGAATGGGAAAAAATATTTGACAGCGAATCAACAGACAAAGGATTAATCTCCAAAATATATAAACAGCTCATGCAG
>NC_041234.1:116956894-116968393 GCF_002837175.3 Physeter macrocephalus
CGGAGCGGCTGGGCCCGTGAGCCGTGGCCACTGAGCCTGCGCTTCCGGAGCCTGCGCTCCGCAACGGGAGAGGCCACAGCAGTGAGAGGCCCGCGTACCACAAAAGACAAAACAAAACAACAAAAAAACAAAGTAAAAAAAACAAACAGTGCAATCCAAAAATGGGCAGAAGACCTAAATAGACATTTCTCCAAAGAGCACATACAGATGGCCAAGAAGCACGTGAAAAGCTGCTCAACATCACTCATTATTAGAGAAATGCAAATCAAAAGTACAGTGAGGGGCTTCCCTGGTGGCGCAGTGGCCGAGAGTCCGCCTGCTGATGCAGGGGACACGGGTTCGTGCCCCAGTGCGGGAAGATCCCACATGCCACGGAGCGGCTGGGCCCGTGAGCCGTGGCCACTGAGCCTGCGCTTCCGGAGCCTGCGCTCCGCAACGGGAGAGGCCACAGCAGTGAGAGGCCCGCGTACCACAAAAGGCAAAACAAAACAACAAAAAAACAAAGTACAGTGAGGTATCACCTCACACCAGTTAGAATGGGCATCATCAGAAAATCTACAAACAACAAATGCTGGAGAGGGTGTGGAGAAAAGGGAACCCTCTTGCACTGTCGGTGGGAATGTAAATTGATACAGTCACTATGGAGAACAGTATGCAGGTCCCTTAAAAAACTAAAATTAGAATTACATATGACCCAGCAATCCCACTAGTGAGCATATACCCTGAGAAAACCATAATTCAAAAAGACACATGCACCCCGGTGTTCATTGCTGCGCTATTTACAGTAGCTGGGTCATGGAAGCAACCTAAATGCCCGTCGACAGACGAATCGATTAAGAAGATGTGGTACATATATACAATGGAATATTACTCAGCCATCAAAAGGAATGAAATTGGATCATTTGTAGAGACGTGGATGGATCTAGAGACTGTCATACAGAGTGAAGTAAATCAGAAAGAGAAAAACAAATATCGCATATTAACACATATATGTGGAACCTAGAAAAATGGTACAGATGAACCGGTTTGCAGGGCAGAAACAGAGACACAGACATAGAGCACAAACGTATGGGCACCAAGCGGGGGAAAGCGGCAGGCGGTGGTGGTGGTGGTGTGATGAATTGGGAGACTGGGATTGACATGTATACACTGATGTGTATAAAATGGATGACTAATAAGAACTTGCTGTATAAAAATAAATAAATAAAATAAAATTTAAAAAAAAAAACACAACAAACTGAGTTATTTGTAGTGAGGTGGGTGTACCTAGAGTCTGTCATACAGAGTGAAGTAAGTCAGAAAGAGAAAAACAAATACCGTATGCCAACCCATATATATGGAATCTAAAAATAAAAAATGGTTCTGAAGAACTTAGGGGCAGGTCAGGAATAAAGACGCAGATGTAGAGAATTGACTTGAGGACACGGGGAGGGGGAAGGGTAAGCTGGGACGAAGTGAGAGAGTGGCATGGGCATATATACGCTACCAAATGTAAAACAGATAGCTAGTGGGAAGCAGCCATATAGATTATCTCTTAAGATCTGCTCTAGGTCTTCATTCTGAGTCTTACCATGAAATAAAACCAAGTCTAGTTTTACGTTTTCAACTAGTACCCTTGACCATGTTTGGAGTATATCTGAATAACTTATTTCCAACCTGAGGCTTCTGTAGAATATATTGGTCAAATGCGATTCTGGTTCTGAGCAGTGCCCTTACTACATAAAAAAGAACCTAAAATCAGTCTAAGTAGGTAGAAAGAGATAAGGTGAATGTTCCTGCAAAAGACAGATGAGAAAATTTAAGGCATATACACCTGGCTCTCGGGCAGTACCTCGGGCAAGTTCAGTGAGAGTGATGATGCCTTCATCCCCAGGCTCTGGGGAGGAAAGGGCACCGGAGGCTCTGGAAGGGCCCTCCCCCAAAAACAGTACTCTCAAAACCCAGAACCCGGGGACTTCCCTGGTGGCGCAGTGGTTAAGAATCCGCCTGCCAGTGCAGGGGACACGGGTTCGAGGCCTGGTCCGGGAAGATCCCACGTGCCGTGGAGCAACTAGGCCCATGCGCCACAACTACTGAAGCCTGTGCGCCTAGAGCCCACGCTCCGCAAGAGAAGCCACTGCAGTGAGAAGCCCGCACCCTGGAACAAAGAGTAGCTCCCGCTCGCCGCAACTAGAGAAAGCCCGCGCACAGCAACGAAGACCCAACGCAGACAAAAATAAATAAATAAAACAAATAAATTTTTTTAAAAAAGCTATCATGTTTGAAAAGCTACAGCATCCCTTAGAAATGGAATAGTAACATCTTGTGTAAGTCTTTGAAAAGGCTTAGACTGGGATTGAGAGAAATGTATCCTTCTGTCTCCCTTTGCCTGGAGTTGTCATTCTCCAGTGCTTTTCACTTATAGTATAAGCTGGCTTTCTAAATGACTGCTGTGTTGCTGCATATACACTGTGTATCTGTCCAGCAGTGAGAGATCAACAAATCTCTGGTGATTCTGGGAAAATGATAACGAATTGCATGTTATTCTTTAAAAAAATAGCCAACTCTGACAAGTTTATTTTAGTTCTACTTTTGAATGATAACTAATAAGTGTCATTATCTTACACTCATTCTTATTATGAAGACCCTAGCTACCTAGAGTCCGGCCACACCCTGACCCTGGACCTGGTCTAGCGGCCCACCTCTCAGATGCCTTGCAGAGAGTAGATGCTCAATAAATGTTTTTAGAATGAATGAAATTAAAAGTAGATCATTCAGGATGTTGCTGGGGGGAGAAGCCAGTGAAGGTGTGTAGGTTTTATCATGTTGGTTTAGCTGACCTGGAGCTGAAGGAGCAAACTGGAGGTTAACCGTAAAGAAATATCTCATGCTAGGAGGATATAGCATGTCATTCCAGCCAGTAAAATGGCTCTGAAAAAGAAAAGACAAAAGAAAAACAACGAACAAAAAAAACATGGCAGTAACATTATGAAAGCCCGGAGAATTGTTTCAAGCCAGTATATTTTATTTTTATTTATTTATTTGTCTTTATTGAATCATAGTTGATTTACAATGCTGTATTAGTTTCAGGTGTACAGCAACATGATTCAGTTATACATATATAAAACTGAATATATTCATATATATGTGTATGTGTGTGTGTATATATATATATGTATATATTCTTTTTCAGATTCTTTCCCCATATAGGTTATTGCAAACTATTGAGTATAGTTCCCTGTGCTATACAGTAGGTCCTTGTTGGTTATCTATTTTATATATATAATAATGTGTATTTTTGTTTTGTTTTGTTTTGTTTTTTTTGCGGTCCGCGGGCCTCTCGCTGTCGTGGCCTCTCCCGTTGCGGAGCACAGGCTCCGGACGCGCAGGCTCGGCGGCCGTGGCTCACGGGCCCGGCCGCTCCGCGGCACGTGGGATCTTCCCGGACCGGGGCGCGGACCCGTGTCCCCTGCATCGGCAGGCGGACTCTCAACCACTGCGCCACCAGGGAAGCCCTGTAATAGTGTGTATATGTTACTCCCAAATTCCTAATTTATTCCTCCCCCCATCTTTGCCCTTCGGTAACTGTAAGTTTGTTTTCTATGTCTGTGAGTCTGTTTCCGTTTTGTAAATAAGTTCATTTGTATCATTTTTTTAGATTCCACATGTAAGTTGATATAATATTTGTCTTTCTCTGTCTGACTTACTTCACTTAGTATGATAATCTCTAGGTCTATCCATGTTGCTGCAAATGGCATTATTTCATTCTTTTTTATGGCTGAGTAGTATTCCGTAAACAAAACAAAAAGACAGCCTACCGAATGGGAGAAAATATTTGCAAATGATGCAACCGACAGTGGATTAATCTCTAAAGTACACAAACAGCTGCTCACACAGCTCAATATCAAAAAAACAAATAACCCAATCAAACAATGGGCAGAAGATCTAAATAGACATTTCTCCAAAGAAGACATACAGATGGCCAACAGGCACATGAAAAGATGCTCAGCATTGCTAATTATTAGAGAAATGCAAATCAAAACTACAGTGAGGTATCACCTCGCACCAGTCAGAATGGCCATCTTGAAAAAAATCTACAAACAATAAATGCTGGAGGGGGTGTGGAGAAAAGGGAACCCTCCTGCACTGTTGGTGGGAATGTACTGTAAATTGGTGCAGCCACTATGGAGAACAGTATGGAGGTTCCTTAAAAAACTAAAAATATAGCTAACATTTGATCCAGCAATCCAACTACTGGCCATATACCCAGAGGAAACATGCACCCCAATGTTCATTGCAGCACTGTTTACAATAACCGAGGCATGGAAGCAACCTAAATGTCCATCAACAGATGAATGGATAAAGAAGATGTGGGGGGTGTGTGTGTGTATATATATATATGTGTGTGTGCATATATATATGTGTGTGTGTGTATATATTATATATATATAAGTAAAACGGAATAGTATTCATCCGTAAAAAGAATGAAATAATGCCATTTGCAGCAACATGGATGATGTATATATATATATATATATATATATATATATATATATATATATACACACACACACACATACACAATCAAGCCAGTATAATTTAAATGATGGTCATTTGGATGTACTTAATGGTAAACTAATTTGAAACAGAAGAGCTAGAAACTCGAAAAAGTTAAGAAATGGCCTTTGAGAAACCTCAGATTCTCTGATGCCTGAACTGGACTCTTGAGCAGAAGCCCTCCACCTAGGTTTCCTTTTTGCCTCTGATCTTTGCAAAACATTTCTCGATGGCCAGTTCTTACATTTCTTACCCTTGAACTGGTACGAATATTGCCTTTACCAAAGAGGGCAATTTCAGTCTAACAGCATTTTCTAGTGGGACGGCCAGTTTTCTGTTCTGATTGGTTCAACGAATTGAGACAAATGTCCTGATAAGGATCGATATTTACAAGGCAGTCGTCTGTTGGGGAGTCAAATTCCATTAGTGGCGTGGGCTGTGGCCTCAGGTTGCTGTTGCCGAAATTTGCAGAACCGGATGGATCTGGTCGAGTTCTGCCCAGTAGATCGCTGTGGTGGTCTGCCCCCCTTTCGCAGCCTTTGGAGTAACTGGTGCAGAAGAAGTTGCCTGGCTAGGTCCTGCATATGGCCATCCACATCCCATTACGTTCAGTGGATGAAGTGGAATTGATTGCATCTGGCAACGGCAAGAAGAGGAATAGATTGTCTGAATGAGCACATGCTGAAGCTGTGGGGTCACTGATCTCTGTGCTCCTCAATTCTAAATTAGAATTAGGCTCTTCTTTAGTGGAACCCTGGTTTGGGGGCTGCCAGGACAAAGGTAGCCAGTGTGAGCTGGACTTTTTGCGTGTACAGTCCAGGGGCCAATGGAGAAAATTTCCAGATTCCCTGAAACAACTGCCAACACTAAAGAGTTTTGAATAAAGCAGTCATTTATTTATTTGAAGGAATAATGCCAGGGTTTTTATACCACGTCAATGAAATCATAACTTGCTGTTAGAAACTTTTAAAAGCTTTAGGCTTTTTTGTTTGTTTGTTTTCCTGGTGGATTGCATTTTGTGTTGGCTCATTGTTGGGAAGTCTTGTCTAATGTAACAGTTGATTTTATACTTCTTCCCTACCAGCACTTGCATAGAAATCAGAGATAACAAGCATTCCAGACAGAAGAATATTCATTCAATTAAATGGAACAGGGTTTTGAGACCGCTAGAGAGGTTTGGGAGGAGTGTTAGTGATCAAACCCAGGAAAGTCTGTGGTTCCACTGTTGTTGGACTTCCCAAGAGCCGAGCAAACAGGCAAATTGGGCTGTTAGCCGCCTCACGGTGAGACAGCAGGCTCCCCTCGTGCCCAGCACTTCCCCGCCGTCCCTGAGAACGGGATCTATTTCCTTAGCCGGTTTGGTCAGCCATGTTTATATGTCACGTAAAAAACCCCACTGCTGCATCTTCAGCTTTGCGTCTTCTCGTCAACATCACTGACTTTACAGAGATAAAGAATATAATCACATGATTGTGTAAGGCAGTGCAGTTGGTCCACTAGCCCCACCCCTACCCCTGCCTTTCTAGGAATCCCTTTCCCAGTACCCTAGCCAGGGGCTATCCCGCGTTTTAGATATGGGCCACTCACTGCCTTCTAAAGCAGTGGGCTCTGTGGTTGGAAAGCTCACACAACTGGAAATTCTTTCTTAGTTTGAGCTAAAATTGTTTCCCTAATAACATCTACCCACAGGGCTAGTCCTAACCTCTTGGTCCACAAAGCAGGTCCCAAATCTCTTCCGTGTGACAACCCTTCGGGTATCTGAATGCACCTCTCAGACCCTCCCTCAGCCTCCCTTTTCCATAGACTAAACTTTCCCCCTTCTCTTAAAGGGCATTTATAAATGTTGTGGTAACCGTCCCTTTTAAGAGATTCCAATGCCCCTGCTGAGATGGGGCCTCCAGGTGGCACACTCTGTTTCAGATGTGGTCTGTCTCATACAATGTCCTGTTATTGTACAACCAACTGTTGCCTTCCACATTCGGGGCATCATGCTTACCTAAATAATCACCTGAGCTGACATTGGTTCTTTTGGCTGCCAGATCCCTCAAATTTACTTAGGGGTCAACTAAAATCTTTGTGTTTTTAGCCCATGAATTACAGCTAAGTCAGGTGGTCTTTCTCATTTTGCAATTTCACACTTGGTTTGTAGAATATAATTGCAGTTTTCATCTACCTCTGTTAAAATTCATCTCATTGGCTTCAGGCCAGTTTTGCTCACAGTTTAGTGTCACCTGCAGTTTTGATATGCAGACCTTCTGTATGTTTGTCCTTAAGTTATTGATTGAATGACATGTTTCTGAAAGCATTTGTTCCGACCAGAGGGCTCAGTAAAACGTGAGCCATTATTATTATGATTATTCACACACAGACGCACACGTACGTGCACAGACGCTGCTCCCCTCGCCTTCACCATGAAGCCTTTCCCAACGCCTCACACAGAGAACTCCTCCCTGACACCTCTTCACTGGAAGGAACTCGACTTTTTGTGCTTTCTGGATCCTGGGGACTGGTACACAATAGCACAAGTTAGTAGAACCAAATGCAGGGAATCCATCAAAGGGACTTCACCTCTTTGTGCCTGTCTCCTCATCTGTCCAACAAGTATGATGCTAATCCCTGCCTCTTTAGTTTGTGGTACAGAAAGTCCAAGAGTGGGAACTAAGTGCCCGACAGACTGTAATCAGTTGGTAAATCTTGATATTATTCGTATTCATAATATGATAATTCACGCATAGAGACTTCAGAAACTAATGATAATATCTCATATTAGCCAGTTATAACGGACTAGGCACTGGAGATAGGTGAACGAGACAAGGCTTGGGGCAACATACTAGATACTTGAAATAACAGCCAGCTCTGTGTTCGATGAGTATGGGAGGCATTTGAGATCAGTAGAGTCTGGAATTCAGACTGCGTTCCGCCCCTCAGAACGTGGGGCACCCACCCCGTTTCTGTAAGTTGGGCAAAGCAGGGCTGCCCACAAGTTCTTTTGGCTTTGCTCAAGTCCTAGTCCTGGAGGATATGCTTGGAAAATAATCACTGGTGGAAAAGGGCCTTTTCTGATTTCTCTGGGTTTGACTAGGGAGTCTTCAGATCACAGGAGTGTAAGCATCTGCCCCATTGTCAGAAATTGTGTCGAATGCTCTACTGCTTGTGAAATACTGAAAAATAAAACGGCATTGCTTGCTTGGTCCTTTCTCCACAAAACACATTAGTCAGCCTCACGAAGGGGAGACACATCTAGTGTCGTGGAAAGAGTGTGCACCGTGGACCCGACCCCCAGCGATCGCTTACGGCCAGTGTGCGGTCCTTCAGACCAATATCGTGTGTGCGCGCGTGTGTGTGTGTGCGTGCGTGCGTGCGTGTGTGTGTGTGTGTGTGTGTAATTTGGGGGGTTAGTGGAGCAGTGATGCTTGTGTTGAGTACAGGCGCTCAGCCCTGGAGCCTGTTGCCAAGGAAGAGGATTAGTACAGGTGGATCAGGGTGTGTGCGTGTTCTTATCTTGGGAGTAGCAAGAACATAAAAACAGATTAATATCTTTCAAGTGTGAGTGAAAAGAATAACAATGAAAAATCTGCTGTGAGCTTCGTGCACGTTCCAGGTCTAACTCATTTTGAGAAGTGGAAGAGTTTGCACCCAGGTTCTTTGCTGAAGACAGTCTTTCAGGAAATTATCTTCCTTTCAGCTGCCCCCTCCCTATCTTAATCAAATGCATCGGTGGGGTGGTGCCGCGCGGAGCCAGCCTGCTGCTTCATGAAATCTCAGGTTCTCAAATACGGAGACTCAGTTGTCATTGAAAATGTGACGGTGTACGTATCAATAGCTTCGTGTGGATTGGCCGGCGGGGCAGCGCACTCCGACAGTAACTCAAGATCAACCCGTTCTACCGCCCAATAAATACAGCAGACCTGGGGGAGAAGGTACACTTTGGAGAAGCGATTCATCCATCCAGGTGTCTGAAACACCTTTGAATAAACCCAGAGGCCCACCTCTAAAAGCCAGTGATGGAAAGGGACGGATAACGAGGCCTCTCATTGATCGAGGCGTGCTCCATGGTTGCCGAAGAGACAGCATGCCTATCCCAGGCTGGGGCTTACTGCCCTTTGGTTGACAGTTTTTCCACGGACGGGCTGTGGGGGATGGTTCAGGTGATAACTTCGAGCGATGAGCGGCGGCAGATGAAGCTTCGCTCACTCACCCGCCGCTCCCCTCCTGCTGGGCGGCCCGGTTCCTAACAGGCCGCAGACCAGTAGCGGTCTGCGGGCCAGGGGTTGGGGACCGCGGTTTTAAACGATGGGACTAATATTGGAGAAGACCAGCCTTACTGCGGAAAAACTATATAAAATTTAAAAGAAATCATTGAGTATTTTAAAGACACAGAGTATCTGGAAATTCAGCTTTAAACTGCTGTCGCGTCGAGTTACGTAGGGCCAGTTTTGATGAATACGTTAAGTAGCGTTTGTCACGAACGTTATCAACTGCGTACAAATGCGCAACTCGAAAACACTTGGAAATAGTCTATCTCTTAAGTAGGTTAAGCATCCCCTCTAAATCTTGTATGAATTTTTAATGTACTTATAGCCTCTTTTTAAATAGCGCCAGGTAGAATAATCCGTGTCAGGGCTCCTCTGAACCGTACTTACAAATTCTGCTGCAGCAGTGCCGCTGTGAATGAATCTGTGAAGTACCTCGTTGCATTACAGCTCTGCATACATCAAAGACTCTTTCTGAACTGGATAATTATAGAAGGGGAAAAAAACATGTTTTAGTGCTACCTGAGAGTTATTAATATTACCTTTGAAATGACTAATTATGTTACCCATAAAGACTGGGAAAAAGTATTATGTAACTGGCTCATTAAAAAGGCCTTTCATAAACTTTGATCCCCTCCACCCCACCCTCCAAGCTCTCCTTCATTTCCATCATTACACTGATTTTTAGGTTTAACGTTTATATACCAAAATGTTTGATGAATCCAGCACAGGCTGGCACCCTCCTGCTTCACAAACTTTGTCATCTCTCTGAGGCTGGGATGTTGAGCACGTGATTTAATTATCCTCACTCTTCAGGTAAAGCACAGTGGCCCCGAGGCCTAAGACTCAAGCGAGATTTGAACAGCACCTCTTTTCAAAGGGAGCGTTTGAAAGAACTGAGAAGGTGCCCCCGCTGATAGCAGAGGGTGGGTGCCAGAGGGGCTCTTCCAACGTTAAGACTTGAACTCACAGACACACTGTGTCAGTAGCGCGGCTGCAATCTTGTCACTAACTGTTAGGCTACATCAAGAGAAATGACTGTCGGAGCGTCCAGAGCGAGGGTGGTGATGGTGCTTCCCTCCCCTGAGCTGGCAGATCACGCCTGAAACAGGATAGCACGAGTTAGAGGAGCCCCAGGCAATGCGGACTCCCACCTGGGAGCCCCTGAGTGAGATAGTTGACGGAACGCAGAACTCAAGCGTTAGAAGAAAAGTAGAAGGTTCTTGATCAGTGAATGAACAAGCCACCAATGTGTCCTCCTGGTGAAAAGACAGCACCAGGGGATATGGCTGCTGTCTCCCAACAGCTTCTCAGGCGAAAGAAGAGGTGATGAGTTCTGGGCGGCTTCAAAATACGATCCAGAGGTAGAAACTCCCGGGAGACAGGCTTTTAGCTCCCAGCCAGGAAGAATAGTGCCATCAGTCTGTCTCAACACGGGACAGGCTGCTTTGAGCGGTAGTGAGCTCACCGTCACTGGCAATGTGCAATTGGATGTGGGATGGCCCCTTGTCTCGCAGATAGGCTTCAAGCACCAGTGTGGAGCAGGGGAATGGACCGAATGTTCCTCTGAAAAAAAGTAGGCCAATTAAGTCAGTAAGTATTTATAAAGGGCCTACCGTGTTTAGTGCCAAGAAGGTGTTTCATTTTTCAAAGTGCCCGCAAATAAAGTTGCTTTGTTTTTCCTCATCAGGAGATGACCCATCCCTGGCCTACTCCTCTCACTGCCATGCATACTTCTGGAAACTCTGAGCAGAGCACATTTTCCATCCCAGGACAGGTCAGTTATCTTCCTTGCTCCATCTTCCTTGATCTGATGTCAGTTATACCAATCTTCCTGTTGGATTCTTAAAAACAGAAATGGCCTTGGTGTTCTAAGCGCCATAAAATGTAGACTCTCTCTCGTGTCCCTTGGGATGTTAATACAAATAGCATTTTATTGAAAGAGCATCTTTAAGAGACTGTCCACCAGACGCTGGCATGTGAATCCTAATGCCTAGAGCACCGCCACTGGCCGAGCTACTGTGCCCAGAGCTCGTGGACTGGAAAGAGGAGTGAACTCATCCCTTAAGAAAGACCCAGTAGATGGTGGAACAACATCCAAGATTGTTTCTAATGAGAAAACCCTGTACTCTTCAGTCTAATGGATCAGTTTTCACTTTTGTGTATCACTTGTAGTCCTCGTTCACAAGCAGGCAGATCTTCACACACCAACACACCATATTGACAGAACTTTTTCTCCTACAGTTCTAGTCAAATGTTTCATATAATTTTTTTCCTCACTTGCTCTCAGTAAGAATTTTTTCTCACCATCAGTTTTTAAAATGCCTGAGTAGACATGGATATTCTAATAACACACTTTAAAAGAGAAAAAATAATGCCTTCCTTCTTCTCTTCCTTCTTTCCATCCAATTAACCATCCATCCACCCATCCATCCACCCATCCATCCACCCATCCATCCACCAACCCATCCATCCATCCATCCATCTACCAATCCATCCACCCATTCATCCACCCATTCATCCACCCATCCATTCATCCCCCCATCCGTCCACCCATCCATCCACCCATCCATCCACCCGCGTCCACCCATCCATCCATCCACCCATCCATCCACCCATCCATCCACCCATTCATCCACCCATCCATCCACCCACATCCACCCATCCATCCACCCATCCACCCACCCATCCATCCACCCATCCATCCACC
>NC_041234.1:116968715-117016643 GCF_002837175.3 Physeter macrocephalus
CCACTCATCCATCCATCCATCCACCCATCCATCCACCCATCCATCCACCCATCCATCCATCCACCCATCCATCCACCCATCTATCCATTCATCCATCCATCCATCCATCCATCCATCCACCCATTCATCCACCCATCTATCCATTCATCCACCCATCCATCCACCCATCCATCCATCCATCCACCCATTCGTCCATTAATTCAAAAACCACTTACTGAGGACATATGATAGTCTTAAAATTAGGGATGAAGAAAAACACAAAACGACAGAACAATGTAGCACATGTCTTCATAGAGAATAAAAGGCCCAAGAAGGATCTAACATTCCCTGGGGGCATTGACGAAGTGCTCAGAGGTGGCAGCATCTGGAGGCTGCTTACAACTTTGACAGGTGGAGAAGGGCCCCAGAGAAGAACACTCCACGCAGAACAGGGTGGCAAAGGCACCCAAAGGGATATGATGGGATGTAGACTGTTACGGTCTCGAGTGGCTGGATCCTGGTTTGTGTGATGGGGAGCAGAGAGACACAAACCCCAGGCAAATAAGTGCATCTCTGGGAAAGGCCTTGAATGCCAGCCAAGGAGTGTGGACTTTATCTGTAAGAGAAACCCAGTCACATCCTTTAGTTTTCAGTCATCGTTTTGAGAGTAACATTGGCCTAAGCTGTGTTTAATTATCCCCTCCCACCTCTGAAAGGGGTCAGAACTATAGGCAGCCAGCCCCTGTCCCTGTCCCAGGGTATGTCATTCCTTCCCGGAGCCCCACTCTCCCTCGCCAGACATCCCTGGCCTTGGTATCCTTCTCCCTGGCGTCTCAGCCAAGGGATCAATTCATCTGTTTTGGGCACTGAATCCAGCACTTGTATAGCGATTGCAGTGTTTTGAGCTGTGTTCTCCAATTTTGGAGGTAATTCGTGCAAGTCGCAATTTTGACATTGGCAAGTGTTTACAATAGAACTGGTTGTTGAAATGGGCCTTTGTAGTTAAGTGCACAATTTGGAATCAGGCCTGATTTGCATTTCCTGCCAATTATCTGTGCTACCATCAGCCACATGATAAAGGTAGAAGCAAGTGGGATAAAATGGTGAAACCAGGACGGCTACCCACCCACTCTTTTGTTTCGCTTGATCCCTGCCAAAATGTTGGTTTGAAAGAAAAGTACATTTTAAATAACAATAGTATTAACAATGCATATAATGCTTCCATGTGCCTCGCCTGGTTCTAAGCACTTAATACATAGTAAATAATTGAATCCTCACTGTCACTCAAAGAGGTCGGTAATTTGACTATCCCTGATTTACAGAGGAGGAAACTAAGGTGCAGAGTCAAGCAATATGCTCAGAATCACTCAGCTAATAAACGAGTGAACCAATCTTCAGATCCAGGTGTTCTGCTGATGTTTTGTCACACCGATTTGCAGATGCTCCAGTTCAAATTCCATCTTCCAAAACGTGGGTGTCTCCAGCAAATACATGTACCTGGGGTGCTGGCCCTTTCCTCAGTCCTTGCACCAGGGCTAGGTGACACCACCCTCTCTGAAAGCATCCGTTTCTTCCATTCACGACAGAGCTTGCATGGCCAGCACCCCAGGTATACAAGCCCAAACTTGCCCTATACAAGTGTAATGAAGTCTCTTTAACAAGCAGAAATATTGGTATATCATTAAGGACCTGCAAATGGTTAACTCCTCATTTATTTGGCACTCGGGGAAATGAGGATAATAATCTGGATAATTGAAATTCTTGGATAACCAAAGGTTATCCTTCCATAGGAATCACGTAATAGGAATCATTCTGAGATGTAATTAATATTTTCCTGACTTCGTATAAAAATTATCCTGAACATGCTTTAGCCTTTCTTGATCACTTAGACATTATTGTGAGCATCAGTTACTGTAGAGTGCTGTAATATTATACTGTGCTGTTATTGTGTCCTCGGGAGCTATTGAGATGGCTAGGAATGCTTGCCTCTATATTGAATGGCCATAGACTCTTGTGCTTTGTAAGTTCTGACTTTGCTGTGTCATTCTCTTTGGCCCCCTGTGCTGTCGGTTTTCACGTCTCAATTTTCCGGGGAAAAAGGCTTTGAGCAGCAAACTGCGTGGGCTTGGTGACAGCGCTTTGGCTGAGAGGCCTTTTCCATCTCTTGTGGCGTTTATGGTCGTCTTCTGGAGTAGTAATCATGCCAGAAGATAAGTCTCTTGGGCAACAGAATCATGCTAAATCGATTGGAAAGTTCACTTTGGATTCAAACACAGCATCGTTGTTCTTGCTTACTTCTCGTAAAGATAAATTATGCTGTGATGTTATTTTTATTCCATAAGGTGGCAAGATTAGCCTCAAAGAGTAGATTACTTGCAGCAGATTGATATAACTACTTCTTCTTTTTAAAATGTTTTTATTGAACTGTAGCTGATTTACAATGTTGTGTTCGTTTCAGGCGTACAGCAAAGTGATTCAGTTATACATACGTGTGTATGTGTGTGTATATATATATATATGTTCTGGATATAATGAATTCTTTTTTTTTTTTTTTTTTTCTGACTTTAAAGTGTTTCTCCTTCATTCACCTACACAGGTCCAGACTGATGGCTTATTTTTTAAAATTCTTTTAGTCACTTCATTGGTTCTAACAATACAAGCTCCATGACGGCCCACGGGCCCAGCCGCTCCGCGGCACGTGGGATCCTCCCAGACCGGGGCGCGAACCCGGTTCCCCTGCATCGGCAGGCGGACGCGCAACCACTGCGCCACCAGGGAAGCCCTGATGAATTCTTGTATTTGCTTGAATTCATTGTCTCCGGTTTTGGAACACTTGCTTTGCCTTTGAAATTCTCTCCTCCATCTGCGAGGAGCTGTGCGTGCCCTGTGCATCAAGGCAGAGCTTCTGCCCGCAAGTTGTGTCAGGGTCCGCACAGGTGTCCGCGCTCCCAGAGAGCCTGAATGAATTGTGTTGAGGGTGACTTTCAAATAAAATTTAAATCCCTTTAGATATAACTCGTCTCACTTGCGTAGTTCAAATTGCTTCCTGTACTTCACCAAGTTTGTGATGAAGTTTTAAGAACACGTCTCTTGTGAGAATAAGGTACATCTATTGCATATGTGTCACCGTCAAGGTAGAAAATTGGAGTTGTTTCTATAAAATAGAACAACTGAGCAAATCTATTAATTACAGTGCTCTTTACACTTCTACAAAAATCACAATCACTTGTTTGTTTGAACTGAGTCCCCTTTACTTCCATAGACGTGTCATTGCCTAGCTAAGTGACAAATTATACGCTTGAATCTCACACGTGTGGGTCATTTGTTCCCGTGTTGCACACATTTCCAGATAGATACCAGTCTTAGGTGTAATTCTGATAAGATGGCAGTTACGGCCGTGTTGTAGCTGGTTTGGCTGGCAAATGTTCATCCTTCACGTAGAGCTGCAGACAGTAGCCTAATTAATGGAATTCTTAAGAGTGCTTTCCTATTGGCCAACATTAGTCAAGTTATATCTTCAGTGATAACAAATAGACCTTTTGTTTCTCTTGTATCATTTAACTAATGTTCGTATTGTATGTGTTCTTCCTTATAGGAGTCCCAGCATCTGACCCCAGGATTCGCCTTACAAAGTAGGTGTTTTGAAAAAATCCTTCTTGATCCAAGCATCTCCTCTCCTCCCTCCCTTTCTTCTCCTTCCTACCTAATATCATGAAAACATGGAATAACAACAATAATAAAAAGTCACATTGTGACGCATCCAGTTGGTTTCTTTTTTCTCCCATCTGTTATTCATGGCAGGATTCTGGAAGGGCTGCATGTTCAAGACCAATTTCATTCAGAATGATCATTTGACAGTAGAAAACATGGATGGTAAATGTCTGTGCGTTTTCTTTTCAGAGTGGAGCGACCCGACCAGCAGAGCTTCTACAAAGTGAGTACCGTTCAAGTCGTAAGTACTCAGGTTTTTCTGAAACACGCTTCTTCGGGGGCATTTCGCAAGGAAAAGGTGCTTCAGTGCTGAGCGAATCTTGTTCTCTCTCCTGCGCCTTGAAAACAGGAACCTCGCCTCCTAGTAACATGGGGTGTGGTTAGAGGGGAGAATGAGATTTCCCACGATAGGCAAGTAACAGTCAAAATGAATGAATCACCAGTAGGCTCTCTAATGGTGTTGGTGTAGAAGATACAGGCTGGCTCAATACCTGGGGCACCAAAACAACTGTGATTCTTGGGTAGTTGTTGGAGCATTGCGTAACTTCAGCCACAGACATCGTTGTATGTAATATTCAGCCACCACCGATTAGGATGGAGAAAGGACCCGCCTAAGCAGCCCTGCTCGGACGTGAGAGGTTGGGTGGCTTGCTCTGGCCAGTCAGCCCGGGACCTTGCTGTTTGCAGGTCCTCTGGTGACTGTACATTAAAGATAAACAAGGGCAGCCAGAAAGAGGTGGAATAAGAGATTACGTGACGCTAGGTTGAAGTTCAGAAGCCGGGGCCCTGCAATTCACTCCCACTGTCTTCCTTTTTTATTAATGTTCACTGAAGGAGGGGTATGGAGAAACCAATTTCCTCAGACTAACCGTTGTAGATTTTGTAATAGCCATTTGTCCAAGAGAGTATCAGGGGAGTAGTTCTCTCACAACTTCTTTCATTCTTAATAATAGAAAATGGAAGCTGACTTCTCTGTCACATACTTGAAATTTTTCAAAATGAAATAATTTATGACATTCGACTGGCCTAATGGCACACTTGAAGTGAACTGCTCACCTTTTGGAAGATCACGAATAATTGCATAAAACAACTGGGAAGGACCCCCAAATAGACCGAGGCTCTGGGAAAGTCAATGGTGTCTCCACATTCTTGGTTGTGTTTAGTGGCAAAGCCCCCAAAGCCCTGACCCCGTCACCAGACCTCTTATTTGGTTTTCTGGCCTGATCTGTGCCTTCTAATTCAAGGTTCCACTTCAACAGCCAAGAATCCTCCATTTAAAGAATCGAGGAAAAAAAAGAGAGACAAGAGGAAAATAAAACCATAACCTTGATTTAAGGACCAAGTTGTATGGAAACGTGGAAATAAAAATCATCTTTGATTTTGTTCATTTCAGCTTTTCCAGTAATCATTTTGAATTGCCTTCCCTTGTTATCCTAGTAAACAATAGACCTTATTCTCCTTACCTCCACTCCTAACTTGCCCCACTCTTATTACAAAGCCAGTAAACTTCACACACACACACACACACACACACACACACACACACGCACACACACACACAGCTGAGCATTCAGGAAATCAGTGCAGGTTTCCAAATACGAAAACACATAAAAATATTTTTCCATTGTAAAATGATCCCATTCCTAAAGCAAGAGTATCAGTCTCCTGCTGTGAAATATGCTGATTTCCATATAGACCATAAAATGCAGTATTTCAATAGTTTGTAACTAACAGAAATAAACTTGTCAATTGTGGTTTATAGCTAGAGGCTGCATTTCCAGAGAACAGCACTTCATAGCACAGGGTATATAGTGCATTCATTCAATAGGACTAAGGTTCTCTGTAGGAGGCATCCATAAAACTGGAAGACACTGAGTCTGTTTTATGAGTGAACTGCTCTCTTTTTAGCTGCCTGGTCCAAAGTCCAGGCATTGTTCATCAGACTTCAGCTGGAATAAATCCCCTTCTTGTGGTAGGGTATAGGTTTAACACAGGGCAGGTCAGAGTTATAATAATTATTTTTGCTTTTAGCTTCCAAATTATTATCAGCTTAGCCATTCCAGTCATTCTCGCATATTTCACTACGGTGTGCTTTTTAAGTCAGCTTCTAGGATTTTCCATCTGGCAGGGCAATCCTCTAGGCAGCTGAGAACATCCTGAGTGTAGACAGACTGCTGGTGGCTAGAGCTTGGTGGGAAGCAGCCCCAAGTCAGCCCTGCTGCAGGAGGGACACCTTCCCAATGCTTGTGAATGTCCTGGGCAAGCTTCTACCCCTCACTGCAGTGGAGAGAGACGGGAGTCTTGTAACTCAGAATCCCTTAATTACTGGGCCACTTTCTTTGTTTTCCTCATCTTGGCCTCGTTTCCCTGGATAACAAAATGCGGATCTTCCATTTGGGCCTGGATTGTTTTTAAGGACTGCACGCCCGGGCATCAGGTCTGAAAAACACTGGTGCAGGAGTCCCTGAGTGCAAGCTGGGAACCAGCCAGGCGCTGTGCTCCTGGCTCAGCAGGATCACTGACCTTTGGGGAACGGGAGCTTCTCTCGCTCAGCACACTCCATTGACACACAGTGCTTTTGATGGGGTGTCCATTCTAAATGGTGACCTCCTACCTGCTCCAGCTGACGGCCCAGGAGGCCAGAGCATGGGACTGGGGGAATTTCAAGATCTGGGCTTGAGCCTCTGCTCCATGACAGTGATGGTACTGGGGGAAAGCACTGACCTAGGACTCAGAGGGTGCGAGTTTAAATCATGGGGGAATTTATTTTTATTTCAGAGTATAGAGATAGAGTCCCTTGAGGGAAATGAAGCAGAGTAATGAGCCGATTGTATAGGCATGCGGGTATTTACGCAAACACTTGTCACGATTCAAATGTAAACAGCTATACTCTTTAGTAATTAAACTCAAGGTCAGAGTGCATTTAACTTTAACCCTTAATAATTTCTGGAGGATAGAAGACCTGGCACGTGTTGTTTCCCTCAGCCTGCATGAGTCTGAGTTGTATTTTAGTCTTGGAACAGGCCTCACCCAGGTCTTCTAAATCCAATGGAGTTTCAAGCCTCCAAAAAAGGTCTCTCTCCCCAAAAAGAGAGTGGGGCATGGGCCGTCGAAGGTCAAATTGTATTTCTCATGCTGTGGAGTTGTGTATTTGTACAGTAATATCACGTTCGTTCTGCCTCCAAAGCACCCATTTATTTCAGTTGGAAGATTCAGGGATTGAATGGACACCCCAGACATTGGGTTACCTTCTAGTTTCTTCATGAAGCCATTAAGGAACAATGAAGGAGAAAACAGAAACTAAATCCAGAGAACTTGGATTTTCCTCATTGGGTTGGGTGGCTTCATCTAGCTGGTTATGACATCTTGTCAATTACTTGTCAATACAGTGGCTTTACCAAAATACATGACTCTGTTGGTCTTTTATGAGCCGTCCTGAATAGGGACAGATCAGATGCTTCCTGAGAAGCATTTTCAGACAGCAACCATGAGCTCAAGGGTTTCCATCGAGTCAGTCCTTGACTTTAGCCAGTTTTGTGAGGACAATTGAGAAAACGGCCGTTCCAGATATGCAGTTCCTTTGTCATCCTCGGCTGTTTGCATTTAGACTCTGTCCGGCTGGAAATCATCCAGACCCCCTTTTAATCAAGTAGCTCCTGTGTTTTAGGGCATGCTATGGAAAATTCCTGGACAATTTCCATAAAAGCTCAACATAAAGGCAGATGTAGCCTTAGGCTGTTCTTTCCTTGCCATAATACCAGTTCCTCCACTTACGGTATTAGGTACGGGTCTGAAAACATCACAGCCATGGATCCAGAGAGCTGACAGAAGGCCTGACAAAGACAGTCTAGTTGTAGCCAGTTTACCTGTGGGTGACAGGTAGGCATGCCACATGGACAAATGCTTGAATGTAGCACTAGTTAGGAGGAAAGGACATCATACTCTCACAGGAGTGGCGGACGCCCGTGACAATAATCATTGTGCTGTTGGGTCGCGCGCAAGGCTAGGTGCCAGGTCCCATGCCAGGTGCTCTTATATACATCACCCCATTATACTTAGCAGTCACCCTGGAGGGGCTCCAAATTATTCCCATTTTACAGATGAGAAAAGCAAAGCTGGAATATTGTCCCTCCTTATGAAGTATACACAGTCCAGTGGGAGGACAAATTGACTGTTTATCTCGAATGGACATGTTGGCTATGAGTACGCGGAAGGGCCGAGTCAGTTACACGGCTCTTCATGGGAAAGCTTGAATGCACAAAGCCCTCTCTTTTCCCACCGGGCTGTCCCTTCTCACGGTATCTGATGGGGTCGGGGCACAACTGAATTTGATGGGAAGCAGTCCCACGAGAAATTATACCTCTCTGTTTTAGATGATTCAAAACCTGGTCAAAATTGCTCAATTTAACTGAAAGATCATTATCTCTAAACGTGTATTGATGTGGTACGAAGATTTCATTACCACAGGGAATAGAAAGAGTATGAGAATGTTTTCTGGTTTGCTATGACCAGTAACAAGCGTTACATCATTTCTTAGATGAATTTTGAAACAAATTTTTTTACCAAAAAACCCCAAGAAACGAAAAACACATTCATGAAAATCCTGACCATCTTTCTACCACAATTTTCATCATTGAAAATGTTTGCTTTGAGAGTCTGATTTGAGATTTGAGAAAGAACTGCCACCTCTAGCAATTTCATATATTCCTTCCTAAGTAGACGTCTGGTCCGCTACACACTTTCCGTAGCAAAGTAACTGTGTAACGAGGCAGGGGAAAAAAAATGACTGTTATTTCCATAATCAGATTAATTCTCAATCAGAATACATGATTTGGTACTTGGAGCTTAGAAATACTGCTAATCAGTTTGAGGCTTACAAAAGCCAAACTAAACTCTCCCAATAAACTGGGCATCTTGGTGACTGTCACTGGTTGCAGCCATTCCGGCTTTCAAACTGAGACGTATGCCAACTCTTGCTTTTAACCTGTCTTGTATGCCCTGCGTCGCGGAGCTTGCCAACTTTTCCTAAGGACTTAATATATTTTTGGAAGTTCTCCACTGCATCAGGGACAGCCACCTGGGAGCAGAGAAAACAAAATTTGGCAGCCTGTTCAAGCTGTGAATTAAAGGTAATTCACAGTTTGAAACGAATCAGCATGAGGTCCTTAAGAAGAGTAATCAGACATCAAGAGGATTTTATTTTGAGGACTGTATATTGGCTAATGTGACAACAAGCAATATTGGCATTTGGAATGTTCGTGTCAAGAAGCACTGAAGCTGCTGGTGCTTGACGGGCACCAAGACTGAAAACTGGGCCTCCTTTGACGGGAGCTTTGGATTTCCACTTTCATTACAAAAGCTGTAAACGTAGCGTTTGTGCTCAGGGAGCAGAAATCTTGAAAGATCAGGTTTGATTTTTGTGTCTTTGTTCATGTGCCCAAGATTTGTATGTTTCAGGTGGATTGTGAGACACGTCTGTAATTAGAAACAAACATCTCTCTCTCCTTCTCTCAGGGAGAAGTCAAGTATCTCCTCTTTTCTGCCTGATTTGCATCCACGTTTGTATTCATTCATTCACGATTTCATTCCTTTCAGCAAAAATGGGTTGAGCCCCTACCGTGTGTAAGGCTCTGAGCGAGGCAGGGTGGCACCTCAGGGTGGAACACTGCACATTCTCCCCTCAGGGAACTCACAGGTTACCGAGGATTAGACTTGCACGGATAACGCCAATACCTCAACTAACTCATACCTACTGAGTGCCTACGGCGTGCCAGGCGCTTTCTTTCTCTACAGGCCCAGAGGAGTCAGCCGTGTTCTATTCTACAGCAGCAGAAACCAAAACTCAGAGATACTGAGTGAGTCACCCGAAGGGCCACAGTAACAAAACCACAGCCGGACAGACTCCAGAGCACAAGCTCTTAACCCGCATAAAAGCCACCCCATGGGCCGTGTGGAGAGGGGCCCCCTCCCGATTTGAATTCAGGTGTGATCTTGCCCTGGTATCAGACCGAAGTAGACCGACCCCAGGGGAGGGAGGCCAAAACAGTCTCTGTCGTTTTGGTTTTGATCAGGGAAAGGATTGGACCTGAACATTGTCACTGAGTCAGGCCTCTCATACACAGCACACGCTGACGGGTGCTGATAGGTGCTCTGTAGGCAGGCACCGGTCCAGCCTCCGCTCAGGGCCTGCAGCCAGATGGTGTCACCATGCCTGTAAGGTGCTTCCTTTGGTGAGGTGCAAAGATCCAAGCCTGTAAGGGACTTCACCACCACTCAAAATCCCCTTGAGGGTGATTTTGGTGACCTGTGATGTGAACGGCATCCGTCTCCAGAAATCTCCATTTTGCCATATTAAAGCAAAAAGAAGAGAACTGGTATTTGGGTCTGTTTTTATGACAGGTTTGTCCATTACTTTTCGTGCTTACCAGTGTGGAATTTGCTCTATATTATTGGAAAGTTGCTTTATTTTACTGATATATCCTCATGGCAGAATAATTTTTAAAAATTACGCCCAACGTTATCAACCAGTGGCCTTATTTCTAAGTTCTCCTCGAGATTTTGAACAGTAGATGGCACTGAAGCAGATAATGCTGGTGGAAGTTGCTGAAGTTAATAAGCAAGAGACCAAAGTAAAAATAATTCCAGCCGTATAATTGAACATAGTGTTTTGATCACACACACACATGCATATGCACATCCTCTGTCTCCCGGAATATCAGACCCCTCTAATGCATCTGATCTAATGAGACGCACACTCCATTTTCAGTTACTAGATTCTAAACTGCTATGACCAGGGCTACTTTTCATGTGCCCAGCGATCGATAATCTTATTGCACTTTCACACAATGTATTAGCCTCGTGTGAGTGCCGCAGCAATCCTGTTAGACAGCCAGGTGCAAAGAAGCCAGGCTTGGCGGGGGAAGATATTTACCAAAGTCCCCCAGCTAGGGAGTGGCGGAGCTGGGCCTGGAAGCGAGGACTCTGCACTTCCATCAGAACGTGCTGCCTTGTCCCCATGTTCCCCAGATGGCTGCAGGGCCAGAACTCATCAATCAGAGCCCGGACAAGTCTTCCAGGCCCAGATGAAGAAAATATAGCAGCAGTGCAGAAAGCCCCATGGATCGTAGCTAGAAATTAAAAAGAAACAAACACCCCCGCCCCCCCCAAAAAACCCCACCCAACTGAGCCTGGAGTAGATGAGAAGGAATATTCACCACGCTTCTGAGCTATTCATTCGGCTTTTCCATCCTATCAAGCATTTCACAGACAGCCAGATACTTTGCCCCCGTTACATTACTGGGAACGTTCTGTTTAAATGGTCTGCTCTTGATACCTTCTCAGAGCTGCTAAAAGCCCTTCCATTTTGCTGATGAGTGGGGAGCAGTGTTGGTAGAACACAGCAGATGCTTGCACGATTACAGTAGTGAAGTCAGTTGAAAACTTTGACAGATGCCTTGCTTGGTGGTTCATCTGTCCACTGTAATATGAGGACCAGAAAAGGAAAAGGTCTCAAAGCTATTTGATTGACATCTTCAAATATGCTGCCTATATTGGGACGGAGCAGGGTGGGGTTGGAGTATGCCTTCTGAAACCCAAAGGAGCAAAATTGTTTTTCTTTGCTGCCCTGTGAGATCTTGGCATCCAAGTACAACCTGTAATACACTACTTGGTCCTTGGCAAAGTTTCCAGGGTGTCTGAGAGAGCGATGAGGGGGAAGAGGGCATAGAAGGTCATGATGTACAGAGCAACCAACTTACAATTCTGCCACCACCGTTGCCTCATTTCAGGAGTGACCTCACTTCTGCATAAGTTGCCCACTTTTTAAAAATCCCAGATAGATAGCTCAATATTATAGCTATGTGGGATATTTCTAGATTTTCAAGAGAAAAAAATCCAGAAGAGTACCTAATGCTTATAGTATCTAGAAATTGTCTAGTATATCTAGAAATTGAGAGGGTCATTCTCTATTTCTCCAAAATCATTTTCATATATCATGCAGTGCAGACAGAAGGGAAGCAAACTAACTGCATGTGAGCTCTGTGCCTGGGTCATCACGGTCACCACGTACAGGGACCGTCTGTGGGCCCGGCACAGGGGCAAACTTTTCGCAAGCTTTAGCTGTTTCATCCTCATAGCATCTCTGAGGCGCGATATCCTCATCCTCACCAGTCCCAGGATTGTCCTCTCAAAGGCTCAGAGAGGGCACCTAGCAAATCCCCCAAACACCCATGGCCGGACAGCCAATGCCATTGATGACGCTGGAACTGGGCCTGCCGGGAGTTCTCTGCACTATGCCATTGCTCTGCTTCCCTCATTTCCTCACCTGCCATCCTCACAACCCCTCTGTAAGATGACACTGATCTTATGGAGAAGGAAATTGCATCTCAGAGCCTTTCAGCGAGTGGCTCAGGATTACGCAGCCAGTTATGGAAGGAGACGGACTTTCCCTCTAGGATTCTTGGATTACAAAACTTGAACTTTTCTTTCTGATACCTTACCTGCCACACCCCTGTAAAGTTTCAATTGAACAGTTACGAATTAAGTACAGAGACAGATAGTACTCTTCCAGTTCTGTGACATTTTCCATTTCCACACAGAGCATTATCTTCACCACATTCAGGCTTGATTTAATTCTGAGAGCCAGGAGAGGGGAGGGACCTCAGCTGCCAGGTGGCTCAAATCCCAGCTCCCTCTCTTCCTGCTGTGTGACTTGATGAAGTCACCTGGCATTTTCTGAGCCTTTGTTTCAACAGATATAACACGGAGGAGCACTATTGCTCAGACTCTGTCGTGAAAGGCGCCGCCGTCGGATGGGCTCCTGAATGGGCTCTGACGTCCGTCATTCGCGTGGTTCCCTCCCCATGTTAGCAGTGAGGAAAGTCGTGCTCAGATGGCTTAAGCGCGGGCCCCAGGCTCACACAACTCACTGTTGCAAGGCTCAGTTCCACTTCTTGACTCCTGGTTAAGTGCTCTTTTTGCTAGTATCTGCCATTACTGCCCACCAGTGTTGTGTCCATGTGGTTTGAATCAAAGGATCAACTCCCAGCGCCGAGATCAGTGGACTGAAAGCCAGCCACTGTGCAGGCCACTCCTCTCCTGCTTAGATTAGATGTCCCCAGCATGCTCCTGGATGTTCCACCGTGTTGAGAAGAGTGAGTCCATTCTCCTACCCACCTACCCACCCACAAGGGATCATTATTTGATTTCGTGATAGTCTGAGCATTTGCAGAAGAATTTGAGCAGTTTAAAAAAAGCAAATATGTTTCACAATCTCACTGTCTTAGAGAATGGAATTTGGGGGTTAGGTCCACCCTTTATCTTCATGCTTTTGGTGGGGAGCTGTCTCTCTTATTCTGAGGTTGAAGAGGACCTGAAGCCAGTGACCTGTCTTGACCTTTACCACGGGATTAAAATTCCAGGTTGCTACTGTGGTAACCACACCTTGAAAATTAGACCCTGACAGTCACTGAGAAATTTAAAAGTTCACCGCTGCCATGAACTTTGAAGAAACGTTGCTTACAATTTCAGTGACAGCCTCTTGATTAAAATAATCTGCCTTTCTGTCTGCTAGAAAGAGTTTGTGTGTGTGTGTGTGTGTGTGTGTGTGTGTGTGTGTGTGTGTTTTGGGGGGCGGTGCTAAAAGATTATATCTTGATGGATTTTTTTAAACATAAAAAAAATGGTTGTGGTTTGAAGCAAAGTGGTTTTCTGCCTGAAATTTAAATCAACTTCAGCTCAATTTATAGTGTTCAGAGAGAGCTGTGATATTCAGGGTGGCAGGAAGCCAAGAGACACAGAAAAGATGTAAAGACACTCAGAGAAGATACTTCTGGGGGTCCTTCCCAGACAGACCTCAGTGACCCATGGTCCAAACGGCAGCCACTTTGAAACCCCAGGTTCTGTGCAGGAGGGAGATGCAGAGCAGGCACACGACAGGCTTGCAGATCAAGAGGGCAGGCAGTCACTGATTTGCCCAGTGGCATAAAGACCTGGAAGTCATACTCATGCTCCTAAAGCCAGGGCAGTAGGAACCAAGCAACAGAGGGCATCTCACCTCTGAAAAAGGTGAGGGATGGAGGCATTTGAAATTCCAGGGATTCTCCATCCTTCCTTCCTTTTGTGTTTCTCTCTCAAGACAGCAGTTCATGGTGAGCCTGGCTTTATAATTAGTTGTGAGCTATGCCTGTGGTTCCAGGATTTTTAAAAATTTGATTGGGCTTTTTTTTTTTTTTTTGACATGCCGCAACAGGATCGGAATGTGTGTTTCTTAGGCAACACATTAAAAAATACCTCTGTAACTCTCTGAAAGGAGCGGTTTCACGCCAGAAGTGATGATCTCACTCTGAGAAAGCCGGCAGACTCTTTCCCATGCAACGGAGAGCAAATATTAAACCAGTTGGACAATATCAGGTAGTTGGCGGGGGGGGCGGCTGTGGAGCAACACGAACTCTCAGACTTCACAGAGGGGCGGCTCTGACTGAAGACCTGAGGGGAGGTTGCCTCTCATGTCGCCTCAGTCTGGTTTGGTCAGTCTGTGTGCCGAGGACACTGGGACAGTGATGACCAAATTGCTTGGAAAAGCCCAACAAATACCACCAGTCTTCCACTCCAGAGGGTTCTAGAACCTCAGGTAGCACCTTTGGCTCTACTGACATAATAGGTTCACAAGTCTGTGAGCTCCTTAGGGAGAAGTGTGGTATGGATTCGCCTGTGTTTCCTTAGCAACTAGTACAGGACCTGCTACACAGTAGATAACCAGAAATTGTTATCGAGTGAATGGTACATAGGAAAATAAGGATCCAGAAGGTGTCGGTTATTCTGAATTAATAATAATAACATTTTAAAAAATGATTATTTTATTTATTTATTTTGGCTGCATCGGGTCTTCGTTGCTGCGCGCGGGCTTGTTCTCTGGTTACGGCGAGCAGGGGCTACTCTTCGTTGTGCTGTGCAGGCTTCTCATTGCAGTGGCTTCTCTTCTTGCGGAACATGGGCTTCAGTAGTTGTGGCTCGCGGGCTCCAGAGCGCAGGCTCAGTAGTTGTGGCACATGAGCTTAGTGGCTCCGCGGCATGGGGGATCTTCCCGGACCGGGGCTCGAACCCGTGTCCCCTGCCTTGGCAGGCGGATTCCCAACCACTGCGCCACCAGGGAAGCCCAATAATAACGTTTTTGAGATCTTTTATTCTTCGATTCCTCAATCCATATTGAAAAGGTGGTATCATAAGAAGAAATAAAATGCTTGAATGTGTGCACGTGCGTGTGTGAGTAGTTTAGTCATGGAAAGCCATGTAATGTAGAGACTGAAGTGGACAGGCTCCAGAGCCATGTTGCCTGGGTTCAAATTCCACCTTCTCAATCTTTTAGTCGTGTGACCTTGGCCAAGTTACTTAACCTCTGTCACTCAGTTTCCTCATCTGTAAAACGGGGATGGTAAGTAATAGCACCTGCATGGTAGGACTAAATGATGGAAGTGCCTCTCGCAGTGCTTGATCTATAGGAAGCTCTCAATACATGTTGACTATCGCTATGCATTACGCTTAGGGTTAGTACTGTCGTTATCGCTCAGTGCTCTGAATCAGTGACATTTGCACTACATTCCAATCTTCAGTCACTTGGGGAACCTTTCCCTGCCTTCCCTGACTTGTCCCAGAGGCTCCCAGTTGGAGGAAGACGTCTCCAGAACGAGCAAACCTGGACTACCTTGAATCTTTCCTCTGTTGACCCAGCTACCCCAGGCCCCGAGGATAAAAATGAAGAATGGCAGATATGTCTTAAATGCATGCACTTTGGGTACTAGGCACTTTCTTCTTCTTGGGAGCTCATCACAGCATCTTATCACAGCCACACTTGTGCTTTTAATTCTGTGATTATTTTGAAAAAAGTCAAAGCTAGAACTTATGAAGTCCAGGCACTCTGCTGAGTGTTTTATGTCCACTAGCTAATTGAATATTCACAGCCCGATGAGATGTTGGCACCACTCTTAACACATTTTACACAAAAGAAACTGAGGTTCATGAATGGACACTAAGTTCTTGCAGCCAGTAACGGTGGGCTCTGTGTCGGGCTGACTGGTAAGAGAGCCCTGAACTGCAGCCTTGCTGCCTACCCGTGAAATGGCCAATCCCGGAATCCACCCGGACTCCATTGTCTTGGGAAATGGCAACACCTCCTCAGAGATAACAGAGGACCAGAACTTGACCAAAGACGTTCTCTGCCCCTGGTTCCCTGGATAGCCTCTCACCTTTGGTAAAATCATCACTGGGGTAATTTCATAATTGTGGAGTCATAACTGTGGATTGCTTGGTTCACATCTGTATGAATAACTATTTCTGAAATATTATAACAAGCACATTGGCAGTTTTCTAATCAAGTAGCACAGAATCCTTTTCTAAATTCCCATTTTTTTGCATGCGTAAGGGGATTTGTCTGAATAACAAAAAAACGTGAATAAAATTTCATGGACTAGACCCCGCCATTCTGTGAAACAAACACTCTGTTCCCTTGCCTGGGCAAATCATTCCTGATGCTGCAAACCTGCTTCTGTTTGCTTGGTCTAAAAAGACATTTCAGACTCTGCCCTTAATTATGATCAGGTTTGACGCTGAATCCCTTGAGGAATAAGCTTGTTTGTCGCTGGGAGGGATGGTAAAATAACATTTAAATAGGTTTTAAAAATAAGAATGAAATCTCAGAAGACACACTCTTGTAGAACATACTGTATATCAAAATATATCGGCACGTAGTTGTAACAGTGACTTAGTAAACCCATTGCTGACTGAACTATGAAAAATAATCCACCGAGGTGCTGTTTCCCTCACTCCTTAGCACTGGCTTAAGAAAGTGTCACCGTAAAGTAGATATGCACCGTGTAAAAATATTTGTGTGTGTGTGTTTTTTAAATATCTTTCAGGCCCAACAGACTAATCTTTCTTCTTCCCTTGCTAGGAAAGGTATACTATAAGGGATTTAGTTAAGTGGTATATTAAGTGAAGGTCTAAAACAGTTTTAGAAGATAACAACTCTGAGCAAAAAACTGTCTTTAGCAAATTGATTCTGAATGTGACGTAAATTAAGTAGAAAATACGGTCAAAGGAGGTTCAATGAAATCTTTCCAATCTGTCACCTAATTTAGAATCTGACACCACTTGTATTTTCTGCTGGCACCTCTATTATTAGAAGAACGTGAAGCTGTAAGTAAAATAAATATATCAGTACAAGTAAATGAATTTCCACGTTCTGGAAAGTGATCTTTTCTCTGGATAGCCTGAATTATCCTGGTTAAGAGACCACCTGTGTGGAAGAACAGGGCTCCCGAAGACCATTCTTTTGCATAAAGTTTTATGTTAAATTCCTAGAAGCCCTGTTCCAAAATTATAGAATATTAGGAGTTATTCCTAAGACTACATCCCTCTATTTACTCTTGCTAACACTTTTAGATCTAAACTAAACTAACTTGACTTTTAAAGTCATGGTTCAGTTCAGATCTGTTGTCTTTAATTCCGTGTAAGAAAACGTTTGATGAGCTGTGATGAGACAGTTCGTTATGCACACCAGAGCGTGTCAAACCATGTCCAGTTTAAAGTCATCAGATAATTTCCCCCATTTGAACCTATGGTATAAAACTGTTTTCTTAGTTTAATTCCAATAATGTGAATGGTGCCTGTGTACAAAGGTTTCAAAGCAGTGTTTCTCATAAATAGCATTTAAATAGCTCCTCCTTTGCAAAAGAAAGCAAGGGACAAAGCAGACGAATCATGATGGTCTCTCATAATGAAAACACTGAGAAAATGCACATCCACATGCCCACTCCTTCCCAGTGTAGTTTGGCCACATGATGGTTATCACTGAATGACTGGAACTCACAATTTTACGTGGGAGAGAAGAAGAAAAGCCATATAGAGATGTTTTCCCACTTGAAGGAAACCTGTCACAAAAATTCTCTCATATATTTCCAAACAGATAAAAAGGTAATTTTTCACCCTTAAAAAAGAATCCTTCACTTTGAAAATGATTCACCGCAGGTTTCCTCTAAATAGTAAAAGCTCACGCCATGCATTCACAATATGGTTTGATTTTCAAAACATCAATTTACATGCACTATCCAGAAACAAATCTATTGTGCAAAGTGATGCTTACTTGTATAGCATAAGAAGGTAAAAATATGTTTTAAAAATTGGGGTCCATGGTTTACAGAGTGTGTTCGTCATTAATATTAATTATCTATAGTCCAGCAGCTTTCGCTAACACAAGCAGAGATGGAGATGCCACAGGCTGCCTCAGAGGTGGTTCCATAATGCTCATTCATAATTAGCAAAATGCCATATTTCGGCAGCAGTCAATCAAACACGGCCTTGTTCTTGTTCTCTTGGGAGCCTAATCCATCAGTCCCTTCTTCCGCCTTCAGTTTGCCTGATTCACAGACACATTCCATGAGCTGAAAATCTAACAATAAATTAGGGAAAAAAATAGAGCCGTTTTCACAACTAACATTGGAAACGGAATGTAATCCTTGGAGTGCAGAATATTCACAGCCAAAGTGAAATGGACAGATCGGTAACTAGAGACGTGGTGTAGCGTCGCTCAAAACATGAATTCTCTGAAGAACCCTGGACAGAAGGGGAGAGGCAGCATGTCCAGAGGAGTGCCTCCAGAGTGTGTAGTCCTGGAGTTTGGAGCCATGTGGCTGCCAGGGTCTTGGTGCTCTGGACGGGTGTCAGGTCTGTGCCTCTGAGGTGGGAAAGCCGAGTTCAGGACATGGCCCACCAGAAACCTCCTGGCTCCAAGTAATATTAAACGGTGAAAGCTTTCCCAGAGATCTCCATCTCAACGCTAAGACCCAGCTCCACTCATGACCAGCAAGCTACAGTGCTGGACACCCTATGCCAAAAAACTAGCCATACAGGAACACAACACGGCCCATTAGCAGAGAGGCTGCCTAAAATTATAATAAGGTCCCAGACACCCCGAAACACATACCAGATGCGGTCCTGCCCATCAGAAAGACAAGGTCCAGCCTCACCCACCAGAACACAGGCACCAGTCCCCTCCACCAGGAAGCCTCCACAACCCACTGAACCAACCTCACCCACTGGGGGCAGACACCTAAAACAACGGGAACTACGAACCTGCAGCCTGCGAAAAGGAGAGTCCAAACACAGTAAGTTAAGCAAAATGGGAAGACAGAGAAACACACAGCAGATGAAGGAGCAAGGTAAAAACCCACCAGACCAAACAAATGAGGAAATAGGCAGTCTCCCTGAAAAAGAATTCAGAGTAATGATAGTAAAGGTGATCCAAAATCTTGGAACTAGAATGCAGAAAATACAAGAAACAAGGACCTAGAAGAACTAAAGAGCAAACAAAAGAATGATGAACAACACAATAAACGAAACTAAAAATTCTCTAAGAAGGAATCAATAGCAGAATAACTGAGGCAGAAGGAGGGATAAGTGGTCTGGAAATAAAATAGTGGAAATAACTACCACAGAGCAGGATAAAGGAAAAAGAATAAGAAGAATTGAGGACAGTCTCAGAGACCTCTGGGACAACATTAAACGCAACAGCATTCGAATTATAGGGGTCCCAGAAGAAGAAGAGAAGAAGAAAGGGACTGAGAAAATATTTGAAGAGATTATAGTTGAAAACTTCCCTAACATGGGAAAGTAAATAGTCAATCAAGTCCAGGAAGTGCAGAGAGTCCCATACAGGATAAATCCAAGGAGAAACACAACAAGACACATATTAATCAAACTATCTAAAATGAAATACAAAGAAAAAATATTAAGAGCAGCAAGGGAAAAACAACAAATAACATACAAGGGAATCCCCATAAGGTTAACAGCTGATCTTTCAGCAGAAACTCTGCAAGCCACAAAGGAGTGACAAGACATATTGAAAGTGGTGAAAGGGAAAAACCTACAACCAAGATTACTCTACCCAGCAAGGATCTCATTCAGATTCGAGGGAGAAATTAAAAGCTTTACAGACAGGCAAAAGCTAAGAGAATTCAGCACCACCAGACCAGCTTTGCAACAAATGCTAAAGGAACTTCTCTAGGAAGGACACACAAGAGAAGGAAAAGACCTACAATAGCAAACCCAAAACAGTTAAGAAAATGGTAATAGGAACATAAATATTGGTAATTATCTTAAATGAATACACTTTCTTCTCAAGTGCTCATGGAACATTCTCCAGGATAGATCATATCTTGGGTCACAAATCAAGCCTTGGTAAATTTAAGAAAATTGAAATCATATCAAGTATCTTTTCCAACCACAATACTATGAGACTAGATATAAATTAGAGGAAAAAAGACTGTAAAAAATATGAACACATGGAGGCTAAACAATACACTACTAAATAACCAAGTGATCACTGAAGAAATCAAAGAGGAAATCAAAAAATACCTAGAAACAAATGACAATGAAAACACAGTGCCCCGAAACCTAGGGATGCGGCAAAATCAGTTCAAAGAGGGAAGTTTATAGCAATACAATCCTACCTCAAGAAACAAGAGACATCTCAAATAAACAACCTAACCTTACACCTAAAGCAATTAAAGAAGAACAAAAAAACCCCCAAAGTTAGCAGAAGGAAAGAAATCATAAAGATCAGATCAGAAATAAATGAAAAAGAAATGAAGGAAACGATAGCAAAGATCAATAAAACTAAAAGCTGGTTCTTTGAGAAGATAAACAAAATTGATAAACCATTAGCCAGACTCATCAAGGAAAAAAGGGAGAAGACTCAAATCAATAGAATTAGAAATGAAAAAGGAGAAGTAACAACTGACACTGCAGAAATACAGAGCATCATGAAAGATTACTACAAGCAACTATATGCCACTAAAATGGACAACCTGGGAGAAATGGACAGATTCTTAGAAAAGAACAACCTTTTGAGACTGAACCAGGAAGAAATAGAAACTATAAACAGACCAATCACAAGCACTAAAATTGAGACTGTGATTAAAAATCTTCCAACAAACAAAAGCCCAGGACCAAATGGCCTCACAGGAGAATTCTATCAAACATTTAGAGAAAAGAAACAGATTCCAACAGCACATTAAAAGGATCATACACCACGATCACGTGGGGTTTATCCCAGGAATGCAAGGATCCTTCAACATACGCAAATCAATCAACGTGATACCCCATATTAACAAATTGAAGGAGGAAAACCATATGATCATCTCAACGGATGCAGAGAAAGCTTTTGACAAAATTCAACACCCATTTATGATAAGAACCCTCCAGAAAGTAGGCATAGAGGGAACTTACCTCAGCATAATAAAGGCCATATATGACAAACCCACAGCCAACATCATTCTCGGTGGTGAAAAACTGAAAGCATTTCCTCTAAGATCAGGAACAAGACAAGGTTGTCCACTCTCACCACTATTATTCAACATAGTTTTGGAAGTTTTAGCCACAGCAGTCAGAGAAGAAAAAGCAATAAAAGGAATCCGATTCGGAAAAGAAGAAGTAAAGCTGTCAGTTTGCAGATGACATGGTACTATACAGAAAGAATCCCAAAGATGCCACCAGAAAACTACTAGAGCTAATCAATGACTTTCTTAAAGTAGCAGGATACAAAATTAATGCACAGAAATCTCTTGCATTCCTATACACTGATGATGAAAAATCTGAAAGAGAAATTAAGGAAACTCTCCCATTTACCATTGCAACAAAAAGAATAAAGTACCTAGGAATAAACCTACCTAAGGAGACAAAAGACCTGTATGCAGAAAATTATAAGACACTGATGGAAGAAATTAAAGATGATACAAACAGATGGGGAGATAGACCATGTTGTTGGATTGGAAGAATCCACATTGTGAAAATGACTATACTACCCCAAACAACCTACATATTCAATGCAATCCCTATCAAACTACCAGTGGCATTTTTCACAGAACGAGAACGAAAAATTTCACAATTTGTATGGAAATACAAAAGACCCCAAATAGCCAAAGCAATCTTGAGAAAGAAAAACAGAGCTGGAGGAATCAGGATCCCTGACTTCAGACTATACTACAAAGCTACAGTAATCAAGACAGTATGGTACTGGCACTAAAACAGACATATAGATCAATGGAACAGGATAGAAAGCCCAGAGATAAACCCACGCACCTATGGTCAACTAATCTATGTGACAAAGGAGGCAAGAATATACAGTGGAGAAAAGACAGCCTCTTCAATAAGTGGTGCTGGGAACAGTGGACATCTACATGTAAAAGAATGAAATTAGAACACTCCCTAACACCATACACAACAATAAACTCAAAATGGATTAAAGACCTAAATGTAAGGCCAGACACTACAAAACTCTTAGAGGAAAACATAGGCAGAACGCTCTATAACATAAATCAGAGCAAGATCCTTTTTGACCCACCCCCTAGAGAAATGGAAATAAAAACAAAAATAAAGAAATGGGACCCAGTGAAACTTAAAAGCTTTTGCACAGCAAAGGAAACCATAAACAAGATGAAAAGACAACCCTCAGAATGGGAGAAAATACTTTCAAATGGAGCAACTGACAAAGGATTCATCTCTAAAATATACAAGCCGCTCATGCAGCTCAATATGAAAAAAAAACAAACAACCCCATCCAAAAGTGGGCAGAAGACCTAAATAGACATTTCTCCAAAGAAGATATACAGATTTGCAGCAAACACATGAAAGGATGCTCAGCAACACTAATCATTAGAGAAGTGCAGATCAAAACTACGGTGAGGTATCACCTCACACCAGTCAGAATGGCCATCATCAAAAAATCTACAAACAATAAATGCTGGAGAGGGTGTGGAGAAAAGGGAACCCTCCTACATTGTTGGTGGCAGTGTAAATTGATACAGCCACCATGGAGAACAGTATGGAGGTTCCTTAAAAAACTAAAAATAGAGCTACCATACGACGCATCAATCCCACTACTGAGCGTGTACCCTGAGAAAACCATAATTCGAGAAGAGTCATGTACCACAAAGTTCATTGCAGCACTGTTTACAATAGCCAGGACATGGAAGCAACCTAAGTGTCCATCAGCAGATGAATGGATAAAGATGTGGCACATATATACAATGGAATATTACTCAGCCATAAAATGAAACGAAACTGAGTTATTTGTAGTGAGGTGGATGGACCTGGAGTCTGTCATACGGAGTGAAGTAAGTCAGAAAGCAAAATATAAAGACCGTATGCTAACACATATATATGGAGTCAAAAAAGAAATGGTTCTGAAGAACCTAGGAGCAGGACAGGAATAAAGACGCAGACGTAGAGAATGGATTTGAGGACATCGGGAGTGGGAAGGGTAAGCTGGGACGAAGTGAGAGAGTGGCATAGACATATATACACACTACCAAATGTAAAACTGGTAGCTAGTGGGAAGCAGCCGCACGGCACAGGGAGACCAGCTCGGTGCTCTGTGACCACCTAGAGGGGTGGGACAGGGAGGGTGGGAGGGAGACGCAAGAGGGAGGGGATATATGTATATGTATAGCTGATTCACTTTGTTATAAAGCAGAAACTAACACACCATTGTAAAGCAATTATACTCCAATAAAGATGTTAAAAATACATAAAGAAATAAAAAATAAAGAACCCTGGCAGCCAATGTGGAAATGTTACCTGGAATCATCATTTCGAATAGAGCAAAATGCCCCGAAAAGAGAGCCGGCCGGGGCTGAGCTGTGCAGCATCGTTTGAGATCTCTGCACCCAGGAAACTCTAAGTGCATCTCAGATGAAGAAGGCAGAGCTCACTGCTTTCACTGGGGTGCTTTCAATAAGGTGCTGACAGCTTGGCTTTTTAAAACAAAGGTGTTTAGTCTCTGTTGGAGAGAGGGTCAAACCATGCAGGAACATTTACAGCAATACAGAGATTGATGTACTGTGCATTCGCCAGTCCTCTGAGGTGATTTCTCTGGGGAACTCATCTCCCTCTGCATGAAACTAAGCAGCCTCTGAAACAAATGCAAGCCTTTGAAGCCGTCACCCAATCACTTGACCAAACACAGTTTTGAACTTCCGTATGGAATTCAGCTTGAACAGTTTTACCAAAGGTTTTTCTGAGCTGATTATACAGGATTAATCCTGGGTCTTTGATTCGTAGAGCACTAATTTCAGACTTATTTTCAGATGCAGTTGTCTCAGATAATTTCGAAGAACACATTGAACTTCTCCACTTTACAAAGAAAGATCCATTTCTGCGTTCAATTGTGACCGCCAGGCAGGTCCGCGGGAGAGTCACGAATGTAACGCTGGGTGATTATTTTGAGAATTTTAGTATATTGACTCTCATCTCCTAATTGAAAATCGGGATTATTACTGTGGCTTAAAAAAAAATCTTATTAGTGTCAAACAACTTCCCTCGGAAGCTTTGGCTGTATGGTCTTATTTATGCCACGCAAATGACGTGAATATTTGAGGCAAATCAATTCAGAGGGAAAGAAAATAACCTCACTTTTCTGTCAATTATGTGGACGTGTAAGGCAAAATTATTTTAGATATGAAATGTCTAGATTTCACCTTTCCTAAGTGCTTTAGCGTAAAATATTAGTATGAAAGGGTTACCATGGAATATTCGTTGTTATTCAGAAAAAAAGGGACTTTTATGATCCGATATATTTGGGAAACAGTGGGTTAAAAAAAGCCTAACAAGTCTTTTCATTGTAGGAATTCTTTGAGCTTTTAATATGCTAATGTTCACTGCGTTTCTACTGGAGGGGTGTAGAATAGGAAGTGTTTCCCAAACTGACTTGGCCACAGAATATTTTTCACAGAATAATTTGGGCTTGTGCCCATCTAGATAACGACATCATTACCGAGTTCTCTGTGTGTATATATATGTGTGTATATATATATATATATATATATATATATATATAGAGAGAGAGAGAGAGAGAGAGAGAGAGAGAGAGAGAGAGAGAGAGAGAGAGAGACAGCTTCAGTATCTACCTGGAGTGGAGATGCTCATTCTTTTTTATCTTACCACCCTCACGCCCCTTTTCCTCCAGTTGCCCCGCCCAGATCAGAGAGTATGTTTTAAATCAAATGTCCCTTTTAGGCAGCTTAGTGAAATTACAATTTGTATTCAGAAATCATGGGGCCTTTATTTTTGAATTCATGATATGGAGGGTGTTCTGAAATCTCACCAACTTGCTTCTGGAAGATTTCTTTTGTGAGAGCCTTTGGTCAGGTTTCTTTTCTTTCTCTCCAGACCACCTGCAGCTAGAAGTTGTCTCCTGGGTGGTTGACTCCGGTGTTCTCCCTCGTCTTCCCTCACTGTGGGGAGAAAAGCTGTCTGAATAGAGAAAGAAACGCTGCAGACTCACTGAGCATTCTTAGGAGATAATTTACTGCCACGTTTTATAAAACCAGGGACTGGGATGGGCTTAAGAGCTTTTTATTAGATATTGCCGAGAGAGATAATAGTCCTATTATCCTGGTGACTTTTGAGACCATTCTGAATGCTGATATTTTCAATGTGAAAATGCAGTAATGAAGTCACCTCTCAAATCTAAGCGTGTGGATTGTCCACTTCAAACTGTGTCTTCCCCAGCTGGCTGTCTTCCCTCCGCCCTCTGTGGGAATGCGTTTTTGGAATGCAAACTTGCATAACCTTAGGTTGAGAAAAAACACAAAAGAGAATTTATTTTTCAATTTGGGGAGGGAGGTTGTATCACACCAAGCCAGAGTCTAAAGGAAAGAATTTCCCATTTTGCCCCGGTTTTCTGTGTGCTACTTGGCTCTAAAAGCACAAGTAATCTAGAGCTGATGTATACCCTCCCAAACAGTCAAATCATATTTTCAGTGAGGCCAAGAATGTGTCCTTAAGTACTTCCTTGATAACAGATCTCTTATTGTGAGGAACATTTACCACGTAGTGAAACTGGGATTATAACCCCCTACGCTGGTATTTCTGGTCTTCTGAGCTACACACTTAAAACAAGCTGTTTCTGTGTACACAGTACTCCATTTAATTATCATTTTTAATTACTTTATTGACATAAACATTAGTTTTGAACACATTTTACAATAATGAATATAACATACAAGCAATTTATAATTTTCATTATGTCATCTCATTCACATTGTGTGAGGCTTGATGGTAGATAATTAGTTGATTGGATATGAAAGCACCCAAAATACTGATGGGTAGCAGAGATGAGCTCTGATTAGCTGGCTCTTTCTGCCTTCACCAATTATATATTGTTCTTTGTATTTATTCCTGATGGATGCTCAATATTAGTAATATGCAGCTTGTAAAATTTGTAGAGAGAGATGGATCAGTGATAGTATTTTGGCATATATTATAACACCTACTTTATAATATGGAGGAACTCAAATATTGACATTTTTATTTCTGGGATTAACTCTGCCTTTAGATTTTCTCATGCATCCTTATCACTACTGACTTTATGCACGTGTGTCAGGCGCATTTTTGTAAATATCATGTTTCTCAGCAAACTGGTAGGGTTAAATTAAGAAATTCAGCAATGGAAGAATGAGACACACCCACACACACTCAGAATAACAAGGATGAAAATATAAAATGCTGCGAGACGATGGTGCAGTATTACTGTTTGTAAGACTGTGCCCTCCTTGAGGTCACACACCTAATCTCGTTAAACTCACTGTCCAAAACACCAGAGCTCTTCTTTCTATTATCTTGGTTACTGGACTAGGAAGTGGCCATCTAACTGCCTTTAGTGTTTACAAAATCTGTGGATTGATTGCTTATCCACTGAGGTCGTGATCTCAGATTGAAACATCATCTGAGTAACACGTTACTTTTTCAAGGGCATTCAAAGGCACACCAGTAAGCTTCCAATCTAGACTCACGGTTATGCTTTGAGGAAATACCAAGCGTAGATGCAGATGCCCAGCTTATCTTGTCAAGTTGTAAAGTTATCATTTTGTTAGGGATGCTTCTTACTGCGAGTTGAGCCTTCTCATGCTATCCTCGTATTTGCTTTGTCTACAGGGAGAAAGGGGATAGGGTGGGAATGATGCTGGAAATCCAGGTGGCCATGTGAGAAGGAATGCATATTTTCAATTACAAAGAGCAGTAGAAATTCAGTTCTTCGAAGTCAGAAGATTCTTACGTTTGCCATAAGATAAAATACTGGCCAGCAAATCAAGCCCAGGGTGGATCTGGCCTTGGGGTAGAAGATCCTTATTTTGCTTTTCTTTCACTGAAACTGAGTTCCGATGAAAGCCAAGGCAGAAGCAAATTGCAAAGTATCAAACCAGGGCTCAGAGGTTCGCTGCTGCTGCACTGTGTGTCCTTCGTCGAGGTCCAGTGCCCTCCGACCACGTCTTCATCATTCGGTGCATGGGATACTGATCGAATGTCACCCTGCCAGTTGGCCCACCTTGAAAGGCCTGAGTGGATTGGCTTCAGATGGGTAACCGATATGGTTTTTCAAAAGGATGTCCAACTCCAACTGGTTGGGGATCCAGCTCAGCGACGTGAGTCTGTAACTTCTGATTTAGCAGTGGAGAACTAGGCATCTCATTGATGGGGTGTAGAGACAACGGGTGTTGCCTCTGGGGAGGTAAGCATTGCTATTTGAGGTGAAGCCCAGTGGTTTGACTCTCCCCTAAATTCCACCAATACAGCAGTCTGAATGTACTTCTTTTTCACGAACGTGCATTCCAGTGTCCTAGAAACAGGTATAGATTGATGCAGATTAATTTGGAATAGTGCGGCAAATTGCTGCTGGGAGATATATTTCAGAATTACTTCCTAGCTCAGGCTAATGGCGAGAATCAAATGAGACATAAAAATAGGTTTACATAGATTGTTTTATAAATCAGATAAAGCTTTATGTCACCTACCGTTGGAACTGGACACGTTTTGCAAGCAACATAAGGGTTGCTCATGTAATACTTTCATGATTTCCAGCAAGAGTAAAACAAAATAGAAACAAGTCCATTGAATTTCGCCACCATTAACTACCATTAACTGTAATTTTTCCTGACAAGCTCTCTCATCTGATGATGAGTGTTACATTGGGAAGAGTCGCCTGAAAAATTGCATAAACGCTAATGAAATATGCCCTTGTATTTTAAGTGTGCCCAGTTCAGACATTTAAAATGGAGCAATTTATAATGTGTTAGCAGCCAGAACTCCATCTTGTTTTAAATAAATTTATTTTTCTACTTCTTGTGAGACTCTAACTCACTCTGAGAAGACTCATGACATTTCACTGCACGAGGCGGGTCACAAATTGAATAATGTGAAATAACATTATTAGAGAACTGAAGAAAATGATATGGCAATAATGCGTTTTACAGTAAAATTTGATAGTCCTCTAAAGATCAATGAGTGTGTTTGTTTACTTTGAAGTGAAAGGACAAAGGCTTCATAATAGAATCCAGAAAAACACCAGAATTGAAGGAATCTTTGCCAGATGAATTGAACAGCTTTCCTAGTCTGCGGTGAATTCAGAAAATATACCATGTTCTTTGCAGTAGGAAGAAATAGCCTAGGTACTGTCCGTGATAACGTGTCATTATAAAGCTACCCTGCAATGAATGAAAGTCCTCTCGTGGCCACACAGAATAAAACAAGCTGCAAGTCACAAGGGTCCTGTCCTGTCCCAAACATTGATTGAAAGGGCACTTTATAAAGGGAGAAAGAAACAGCGGGGCACCTTCATTTGCATGACCAAACGCTAATGATGGAGGCGCCTTTATGGACACACTGTGTACACAGAATAGGTTCAATTAAAAAGAAGCTATTTTACACTGGCCTTTACCCCACCGGGATTTAAAAAAAAGAGAGACAAAACAAAGACCATTTATCTAGGTAACAATACATTGCTTTTAAAAAAATGAGGCAAAAAAAGGAAAAAAAAAAAATGAGGCAGACTATAGGGTAAGGCAGAAACGTGGGTCTCCCGTGGTTTTATCTTCGCCACTTCTCTTCTTGACCAGGGCATCTCACACCTCACGAAGACTCATCTTTGTCAAAATGAGGTAAATATGAATGACAGTGAGAGTGTACAGGAATATAGTAGCTGACCCTGACTAAGAAGAACAGGATTCGGAGCTTCTTATGAGTTTAAAATCAAGCTGCGTTAGCAGGGACCAAAATGAATTGCTGTCTGATATTTTGGGGCTTGATAAAATGAGTTGGGGGTTTGAGTTCAATGCCTATGGACAGATGTTCCACAGACAAAAAAATGAGGCTCTTAATTGGCACTAATTAGCACCCTTGTTGTCAGGGAAGGATTGACAAGGTTATTTCTATGGCACCCCCCGCTGACTCCCAGAGCTGTTCTTTCCAGGACAAGGGGAGGGCAATGTAGGTAAACTTATGTTCTTAGCCTTCAAGGAGTATTTGTGCCCCTAAACAAAGAGAGGCTTCACATTTCTAAGCTGTCAACTTAGTAAGATTCTTTGCCTAGGATATACATTAGCTTTTATTTTTAATTAAATAAAGTGTAATTAGTAGAAGAACAATACGATAGAGTGACAGGCACTTTTTTGTTGGTTTGTTTGTCCCTGCTTAAAGAAGCAGAAGCAAAAAGAAAAAAAAAAAAAAAAGGCTGTATTAAGGACGAGAAGAAAAAAAATCTGAGCACATTCTAGATGTTCACACTAGTACAGAACACAGAAGATGTTTTGTACTGGCAGCTGCGTTAGCAGGGACCAAAATGAATTGCTGTCTGATATTTTGGGGCTTGATAAAATGAGTTGGGGGTTTGAGTTCAATGCCTATGGACAGATGTTCCACAGACAAAAAAATGAGGCTCTTAATTGGCACTAATTAGCACCCTTGTTGTCAGGGAAGGATTGACAAGGTTATTTCTATGGCACCCCCCGCTGACTCCCAGAGCTGTTCTTTCCAGGACAAGGGGAGGGCAATGTAGGTAAACTTATGTTCTTAGCCTTCAAGGAGTATTTGTGCCCCTAAACAAAGAGAGGCTTCACATTTCTAAGCTGTCAACTTAGTAAGATTCTTTGCCTAGGATATACATTAGCTTTTATTTTTAATTAAATAAAGTGTAATTAGTAGAAGAACAATACGATAGAGTGACAGGCACTTTTTTGTTGGTTTGTTTGTCCCTGCTTAAAGAAGCAGAAGCAAAAAGAAAAAAAAAAAAAAAGAGGCTGTATTAAGGACGAGAAGAAAAAAAATCTGAGCACATTCTAGATGTTCACACTAGTACAGAACACAGAAGATGTTTTGTACTGGCACAGACCTCTGTGATGTGCTGTGTGAGACATCTTTTCAATGCTCTGTTTCTAATCACTTGCATCTGTAAAATGGGAAGTACCCCCAGCCTTGTAAGAGGGCTGAAGTATCGCGAGAACGAGTGATGGCGGAGAGTCAGTGTGGGATGAAGGAGCCTGTGACTGTGTTCTGATAAATATTAAGCGAAGCTCTGTGGAAAGATGCTTTACGTTTCTGCAAATGCTCCTCGCTGTATAATTGCAAGCTTGGGAATTATGCAAAAGTAGGTATTTTTGCATGTATTCAATTTAGTGTTAATAAGGAACTCAAAGAATGGATTAAAGCCGTTTTTAGTAACATGACAGATTTTTCGTATGCTTGTAGCATGATGGCCTTTCCTGAGAACGTGTGGTAAGGGAGGAACCTTGAAGTCAGTGAAGATGAGCGGGGGAAGACAGCCTAGCAAGGAGCCTGGCTTCAGCCCGAACTCACGGGGAGTTCTTCGTCCCTTAGTCATTGGATGGGGGATTCCTATCCAAGAGCCAGGTGGCTCTGTCTGCCAAGGGCAGTTCTCCGGGGAAGAGCCCATCTGGGGAAGACCCACAGCGGCTAGAGGCACCGGCCTGGTGACAGGAATGTGGGAAGGCTCGGGGCCTCAGGCTGGTAGAGCCAGGTAGCTTTCTCCCCCAGCAGGGCCTTTTGGTTACTGAGCAGCTTTTCAGAAGAGCCAGATCGTATTCAACAGAACGAAGTCCATCCCCGACTAACACAATTAAAATAGCCTTTCATGATCAGCCAAGTCTGCCCATAGATGAGCCCAACAGTATCTTCTTTCATGTGAACAGTCCTGCGTTAAGTACCAGATGGCGACCCGGAGGTTAGGTGGGGTTCTGATGTGTTCACATGCTATAGAAACGGAGGAACTGGCAGTTCTGCAGACGAACTCTGCTCTTGCATCCTGGCCTGTGCCTCGTGTGGCCCGCCTTGTCTCTACGAGTCCTTGTCTGGTAGCCATCCCTCAGGGTGGCACACGAACACCTGACCATCCCAGCCGGAGGGCACTCCGCATGCTGTATAACTACCCCTTGTTCCCAAGGCAAAGCCCTAGAGCCAAGGGCCTCGACTCCCCCCAGAGCCCTCACACACCCTGTGCCCCTCAAGGCATCTCCTTTCTCACCAAACACCTACCCTGAGTGGAGAAGTAGGTGCCATCAGGCCCAAGCGATGCTCCCAGCTTCCTCTCACTTTCTCACGAGGAACACCAGGCGGCCCTTCCTAGTCAGCACGCTGCGATGCTGACCCCAGACCTCTTTCGATATGTCCCGGTGCCAGCAACCCCGACCACCAGCCCCTGCCAGACCCTTTAAAACAACCTCCTCCAGACGCCCCAGGCCCCACTTCCCTCAAGGCCACACCACCCTACAGATTCCAGACATCCCAGCACTGATTTCCCGAGACTGTGGCCTCCGTTGCCCTCAAAGGATCTTAAGCAGGAGAATGACATGGCCACAGTCACGCGGTAGAAAGATCGCTGTGGCCAAGACGAGAGATGCTGAAGCCTTTGCAACGGGGTAGCGATCGAGAAGAGGAGACACACCAGAAAAGGATGGTCTGTGGTCCCATCAGGAGGAGTGAGTGATTGATAAGATATGCGAGCTGAGGGATAGAGTCGAAATTTTTAAGTGACTGCCAGCTTTCTTGCTTGGAAACGTGGGTGGACGGTGACACTTATGGAGAAAGGCAAAGACGAAGCATGAGAATGAAGCGTTGATCCATGCGACAACACGGGTGAACCTCGGAAACTTTGTGCTAAATGAAAGAGACCAGACACAAAAGTCCACCTATTGTGTGATCCCATTTATATGTATCGTCCAGACTAGGCCAATCTGTAGAGGCAGAGTGGGGGAACGGGGGTGGTAGGAAAAGGCTACGGGATTTCCTTTTGGAGTGTTCAGAATATCCTGGCACGAGATAATGGCGGTGGCCGCACAACGTCGTGAATGTACTAAAATGCACTGAAGAGTACATTTAAAAAGGGTAAATTTTGTTGTGTGTATTTTACCACAATAATAGATGGGTGGGCAGGGAGATGAAACAAACTGAATGAACGAATGAATGAATGAATACTTAAATGAAACAAACCAGGAGGAGGAGCAGGCTAGAGATGATGGGTTCAGTTTCAGCTTTCGTGGACTCAGGGCGTTTGCGGGCCATGGTGGTGGAACTGTCCAGCAGAGAGCCGGATTTGTGAGTCCAGAGCTCAGGAAAGCGTCTGGGCTGAAGACGGAAATGTGCGACGCGGGGCAGTGGATGACGTTCTCCCCGGGAAGAGCAGCTCAGGAGGAAGAGTGCCACTGCCGGGGGGCGGGCGGGCGCCGGAGGGGAAGGCACGCGGGATGGCTGGCTCGCTCGGAGCAGCCCGAACAGGGGAGCTCAGAGCCCTGTCTGCAGCCCCGTGCCTGCAGCCCCGTGCCGGCTCGCTCCTGGCTGGGAAACAAGAGGCCCCATTGCTGGTGGTGCCTCCGGCATCAGTGATTATCTTGCATTCCGTTCTGGGCTTTTCACTTACGTCATACCCTCTGGCATCTGACCTCTCGTGCTGTGTGACTCACCTCTTATTCTGAGGTCTTCTGCCAAGTGTGTGCCAAAAGGGTGACATTTTAAGCTCTCTAGGGGACAAAAATCATGGCGTAGGAATGCTTTCAGTTCTAAACTACTACTCGTTTAAAGAGTTTGAATCTGCCCTCAGATGGCACTGTCAAGAAGTCACTGAAAGCAAAATTCAGCCTTACAACTGGCAAGAATAGAAGCGAAATCAGTGAGGCTTACCAAACAAGATAACAATTCATACTCTCTTACTTCAGTAGACGACAACCTCCTAAACTGGGTGAAGGGTTACCTGGAGTTTGGTTAAATTTTAGCTTCGGAGACGCTCTGTCAACTCAGGAGGCTCAGATGACTCAAGTTTCACTTATCTTCCACTTGAGAAAATCGGTCACTGGGGTTTCCCTCCCTTCCCCGCTCACCTTGGTTGCTACTTTCTCTTAGCGAACATGTTTGTGTCATGCCTGGCCCAACTGCTTCTTTCCCCACGTCATTAGCTGGTGAGGCGAGTACATGAAGAGACAGCTATTTGGGGTATGAATGCATTGCCCCCAATGCGCATATTTGGGGGCCCTGGGAACTGGGGTACAGTCCTGTATTCGTTTGCTGGGGCTGCCGTAACAAAGTCGCGCACACTGGGGGCTGACACCACAGAAATGCATCGTCCCCCAGTTCTGGAGGCTAGGAGCCCCAGATCAACGTGTGGGTAGAGTCGGTCCCTTCTGAAGGCTGTGAGGGCAGGACATGTTCCGGGCCTTTCTCCTGGGCTTGTAGACGGCCATCTTACCCTTATATCTCTTCACATCACCTTCCATCTACAGGTATCTCTGTGTCCAAATTTCCTCTTCTTGTAAGGACATCAGTCATGTCGGATGAGGGTCCACCTTCATGACCTCACTTTAATTTGATTACTTCTGTAAAGACCCTATCTCCAGACAAGGTCCCATTCGGAGGTACTGGTGGTTAGGACTTCAACATATGAGCTTGGGGTGGGGGGAACCCAGTTCAATGCATAACCAGCCTGTTTCCTGAATTTGCCTTTTGTGAATGGCAGCAGTTCTCACGACCTTTGTTACATGGGCTCCTTCAGATGGCAGGACGTAGTGATGGGCTGCTGGGTTCTGTCCCATCCCAGCCAGTGGGAACCCCCGAGACCGTGAAATCTGCGCCCCCACCCCCCCGCCCAGGAAAGCCACCTCTGGGCTCCCTTCTCCTCCACCCCCTCAGAATGACACGGGTTTAGGGAGCTGACTCAGGCCGCATCTGCAAGCAGTAATTTCCAGATAACATTGTTACTGCAATTACCGAGTTAAGAAAAGGCTGCTCAGCCCGCTACTTGGGCAATATAGAAAGTAATGGAAAAAACAAACTGATTTACTTTTTCCTGTGGAGACAGAGGGTTCAGGGGAAGCAGCCCCCACCTTCTTAGCCAGTGCTCTGGACCACTGGTTCTGCCGGCGTCCTGAACCAAACCCACCTCCCGACTGGCCTGTTTCCCTGTGGCTGTTCCATCTTTGGCTCTGCGGCGGGAGTCTGTCAAGAGAACCCACTGGAGACCCAGAGACAGAGCAAGCTGTTGTCCCACATTCTCTCTCCACTGAATCACAGTTTTCTTTCCAGGGAAGGTGGCTATTGTGAGGCTGTCAGAGTGAGGCGAGTGAAATGGGCCCGAGTGAAGGCGCCTATTAACAGTAGCAGCTATCTCTGTCAGAGGCAAGCTCTGCGGCCAGTGACAAGGCAATTTGGCCCTGATAGGTGGGCGATTAAAAATAACAAAAGGCAAGAAGAATGAGAGGGGCGAACCCCTATCACCTCGTGGTCCCCAAACCAACCGAGGGGACGGCCAAAGACTCCGCGTACGGACAGAGCCCCCGCTTAGGGCGGCGGACGAGGGGGCGGGGCATCTTCCCTGAAGCAGCCCTGGATGTGTTCCTTGGCCAGGTCCGGGGATGCAAGAGCTGGGGGAGATGCAAGAGGATGGCGGAGATGGCAGCAAGGTCTGGGTCGGGTTCAAGGTCTGGGTCAAGTTCTGAAAGTCGATGATTGGAAACAGAGTGTTACCGGTGGGGGGGGTGTTGTGTGTGTGCCGGGGACTCCCTCTGCGTGAACAGGAGCCGTGTGGACATATTTTACAGTGTCATGTCTCAGGTGGGGAAGCTAGACCATAGACAAGCGGAAGAGGATTAAAGGCAAATTATCTCTCAGCTCAAGGGAGCCCCGGGTTAAATTGGCTTTGTGATCTAGCATTTGCATGAGCGTAGGAGCCGCACCACCAGCGCTGGGCCCTGTTAGGAGCCCGGCTACCTAATCCCACGTGTCAGCATCTGGAAAACCCATTAGGTAGCAGAGCCCCGGACCTGGAGAGGACTCCACAGAGGAGCAACCGCCGCAGTCCTGGGCAGACTGCACATCGGCCCAGCGAGAACTAACACCTTTTCCCCACCTCGAAAGACGGAAAAGGAGTTTCACAGCCCCATTTTCCCTGTAGTCAGTGAATTGCTGTATACAATGATCAGCTGAGGACTGAGTCTGCTAAAATGTGAGTCTCCCGCCATCGGTCCTGATGTCCGCTTAGATCAACTCATCCAGATTGTCAGGCCACATTATACACACGCCGGCCCATGGGTTTATTGAGGGGGGACAGGTGATTTGTCCTGTTGAGAGGCACCTCTGTGCAGATGGATTCCTTTCTTTACTAGCCTCAGGTTTGGAAATTCTGAAGTCAAAGAGGGATAGAGCATCTTTGCTAAAGGTTTCTGGGCTTGGTCCCCTCCCCATCCAGACAGCTGTCTCTTTAATGTAATGCTTTGTCTCTGCTGGAAAACACAAAGCCCTTTTCCCCCTGGTGAAGCTTCTGCTGGCTGTTTCAATTGCAGTTTTAACACAGGAGAAATGGAAGGAGAAAGGGATTATGTGGGGGAAAAATAGCCCTTTCTCTCACGGCGGTTTTCTCCATAGATGCGAGTAGAAATGCATCTAAGACCTCCCATCAATCTCCATCAAGCAGGGCAGTGAGTGGAGTGGTTAGGGACGTGGGCTTTGGCATCAGGCAGGTGCGGGGGGCTGTCATCCCAGCTCTCCGTCCCCCCACTTGCCCAGCCGTGTGACTTTTTAAAAATAATAGCTTTATTGAGATTCAGGTACCATAAAATTCACATTTTAGTGTACAATTCAGTGGTTTGTGGTGGTCACAGAGTTGTGCAACCATCACCACTCTCTAATTCCAGAACGTGTTCATCACCCCAAAAAGAATCCTTGCGCCATGAGCAGTCATTCCTCGCTCCCCCTCCCCCCAGCCCTTGGCAACTAGTAATCTACTTTCTATCTCTATGGATTTGCCTATTATGTACATTTCATATAAATGGGATCATTCACTATGTGGTCTTTTGTGTCTGGCTTCTTTCACTCAGCATAGTGTTTTCAAGGTTCCTCCATGTCGTAGCATGTACCAGTACTTTGTTCCTTTTTACTGGCTGAATAGTATTCCGTTCTCTGGCTAGACCACACCCTGTTTGTCCATTCATGACTTTATGGGCATTTCGGTTGTTTTCACTTTATGTCTGTCTCCTGCTGGCTAATGATGTTGAGCATCTTTTCATCTGTATGTTGCCCATTTGTGTATCTTCCTTGGAGAAACGTCCATGCAGATCCTTTGCCCATTCTTTAATTGCGTTACCTATCATTTTATGGTTTCGTTTCCTGGCTTCTTTATATATTCTGGATACCAGACTCTTATCAGATATGTGACCCACAACTACTGTCTCCCATTCTGTGGAGACTTTTCTTAACTCTTCTGAGTTTCCTTGCCTAAAAACAGAAAATACAAGTGCAGCCTCCCAGATTTCTTGGAAAGAGTCAATGAAGTGATCCATGGGCACACGTGGCAAAGTGAATGTCTGGCACACTCTGAGCTTACCTGAATAAGGCTTGTGATCATCAGCTGCGGTCGGCCAACTTAGATTCATCGTGAAACAGAGGCAAGGTGGGAGCCCTGGACGCATCAGTTTACATCTGACGGGTGTAAACTGGGTGACGTTCAAAGAGCTTTGAATTGACTAACATGTTATTCCTCGAATGATTGATTGGAGCTGTTTTATTTCGGTTGGTTATGCTTTTGTTCTGAATACACTTTAAAGTTTTAGAAATTAGCTGATAACTCCCGGCCGGTATTAGGATCTGCCACGCTCCATATATCTACATTTATACCTCTCCGTTTGTCTCTCTATCTAGACAACTAGTTACCCATCTCTCACGATGTGAGTCTGTGAATAACAGGCTAGAAATAGCCTAGTGTTGAGGCAAGTATTCAGGATTGGCACTTTCTTACCTAAAGCCACCTCATGAAAGAATAGATCTCCAATTTCTTAAGATGTTTACCTACTATATGTAAAACCTACTGATGGCTCTCTGTTGCGGCTGAAACTGCTTTCTTCAGCAAGAGAGCGGGTGATTTCATCTGCAGGAATTCTTTTAATGCTGCTTCTGAACGCATTGGTATGAGAACCAGGATCCAATTTGTCCTAATACCGGTAATAACAGAAGTGGAGGCTCAGCGCGGTCAATCAGTTTGCCTACATTTGCACAGCTAGTCAATGCAAGAGCCCGGTCTGGACCCCTAGTCCATGCAACTCCCAAATCTTTGCTCTTGCCCTTAGATAGTGTCACCCTCTTAGGAGGTTAGATTTACCAGCGTTCTTAATCATTAGACACCTGGGTTATTTCTGTGTTTCAGAATCAGAAAGTCAATCCATTGATAAGTGGTGGTACCTAATGATTTAGACCTGTATGCCACTCACTTATCTTGAAAATCTTCCCTTATCTTGAAATCTTATGGAGACGGTGGCAGTGCTAAGATGATGGCCTTACATGGATTCATCAGGGTCCCAGCGTTAAGAAACACCCACGCTGTGTTGGTGAGCCACAGAGAATTCATTTGCACCCAGTTGAAGTTGGGAGAGAGATGGCCAAAATGATTCAACATGGCTGGCTTTCCGCATCAGTGTGGTTGTGCCATGTGCTGTAATGTATAGTGTAAACAAGTTTTCTGCAAAAGCTAAATATATCATGCAACTAATTTAACATGCACAGAAGGAGCCGTTAAATTATTTCAGTCCCATTACTCAAAATGTTCAGAAAATTCCTCTGTAGTAGAGCCAGTGCAGGATTAACATCATACCGTTACTTAGAGAAATATATGCCCAGACATTGTGGAGCCCCTTCTAAAACAAGTCTCGTTTTGTTAAAACAATAGGATCAAATTTTCAATCGTGTTACCCAGCATCTCTGCCTTTATGAAGCTTGTAGGCAGATACGGATGTCAATAAAATGGGGATGTGTTTTTAAACGATTAGTCCTTTATGAAATGTGGAAGTGGAAACTGAGGGTTTTCGTGTGACTTTCTAACCTTGTCTTCACCTACATGGAAAGAATTCCTCGTGGAAGCCATACGTGATGCCTCAAAACTGTTTAAATTGGAGTAATTATCAGAACAAATGGTGTCATTGGATGATGTTAGTCTGTTTGTGTTCTTTCTGCCTACCCAGTGAATCAACATTAATACAGATTTTTAGAAACACTTGAAACCGTCATCTGCAATCCCATTTTTGTTTTAAAATACATGTTTAAAAATCGATTGAGCCTTTTTACCTACTGAAACATACCTTTAGATTGACAGTTTCCCTTACGTAGTCCTTATCCAGAAAGGATGTATCCTTCTCTACCTCGTTTTTAAAGCTCTGCATCAGGAATAGGTATGAAATTTCATCTGGGTGTGTGTTTGGCATCTATTGAGTTGATCATATGTTTTTTTATCATTGTATTTGTTGATGGCGTGATGTAGCATACAAATGGACATCTTGATATCAAACTGTGGATGCACTCCTGGAATCTGGTAGATTAATATTTTATGATATGCAGTTCAGTTGTATTTTATGTAGATTTGAATTTTACAGATTTGAGAAAGTGGATATGATAATATTAATAGGCTCTCTTTGTACTCAAAAAATTGATCTACTTCTACCTCTGACATGCAAAAGCTCTTTGTAGCTGAGGTACAGTTCTTTTCCTTCCTGCAACTTTTGCTTTAATGTGAGGACACTCTTCTCTAATTTTACTTGTTTCCAAATAAAAGTGACATCTGATGGGTTCAGGATAATCCAGGCTGAACTATCTTGGTCCAAGAATCACGATAAACGATAAAGATGGGGGTGACCCCTATGTGTTAGGGTTATCTCATTTAATAGTTAGAACAATCCTATACGGCGGTGCTGTTAGGATCCCTCTTTCACCAAGGGACTCATGGAAGTTCAACGGATTTGATCCAAGGTGACACAGCTAGTGAGGGTTTGAACCTGGGCCTCTCTGACTACAGAGCAGGCTCAGGCTCTACGACGAGCCCTGCCCTGCGCTGAGAAGCCACGCGCAACTCAGCTGGCTGTGCAAAGAGGCAAGTCTCCAAGGTCTGGAGGAGTCTGGTCTCCAAGGATTCTGAACACTGGCTAGCTCTTGAAGATGTGTGTCCTTGGACTGGAGCTATGGCTAGCTCAGCCCACTTGCATCACTCCTAGCAGAGCGACAAGTCCAGTAGCTATTGTTCCGCTTCTGGTAATGATGCTCCTTCCTAGCCTTTGTTAGAACGTCAGCGTAGGCAGCACGTTTGCCACGAAACCTTAGTAAATGGGCGTGTTCAGCATGGTCCCAGATCTGAAGAGCAGGTCCCCTAAGGAGTAGTGAGCCACTGACTAGGACGCCTGGCGGTGTAGCGAAACAGCTCTGCTGTGGCGCTGTGGACGCCCCGCAGGTATTCCAACAGGCCACATAGGACGAGGCTTGAGCCACAGATAATCTGAGTGTTGGCAGAACACCTAGCGATCGTCCCAGGACAGGAGGGCGCAAGGAGATCTTGAGGATGTACTCCAAGGCCATCTCCCACTCCCCCGCCGTCTCCTCTGGGAGCCTGTGGTGACACAGTTTCCCATTGCCTCCCAGGTTTTGATGAGGTATGGAACATTCTGTCCCGCTCCCTCGCAGAAGAGAACGGCAGCCTATAAGACCTCTTAATGGAAGTCTAGAATGGGCTCCTCGATCACAGAATATCGTACAGCTTGCTCTGCCGTCATCGGGTCCCATTGGTTTTAGTGGTGTCCTTTTTGGCGTGTGGGGCAAGGATCGCGGGAGCTGGCGCACCTTCCTTACTTTCGTTATGTAAGCGCGCAACTGCCTGACTCGAAGAGTGACTGGCTGGATCTTTACCAGTCAAATCACTCTGGCCTCACCCTGTCTTGTATGTGTGTGCATGACAGGTGCTCACCTATGCTCACCTGATGGGATGCTCACGGGGGCCCTGGGCTCCATGTGCCGCAAGAAAGTCCAGCTGTAGGATTTTATAGGGTTGAAACAGTGTCAGTATAGGACAGTTATAGGACAGTCTGCCTCCTTTTACCCTAAACAAAAGTGTGTGTGTGTGTGTGTGTGTGTGTGTGTGTGTGGGGAGAGGGGTGTCCTTTAGGTGAAACAGAAAGAGCTGGGCGTATAAATCAGGTGGGTTTTTCATAAACAACCGGGCAACATTGCTGTCAAGATTTTAGATGGGCCTAAATTGTCAGGTTTTGACTATTGTGCTTAAACAGTGTGAAAGAAAATGTGAATTCTTTATGCATCGGCCTCCGGGAAATCCCATCTGCGGTGTCACTTCAGGTAAACATCCCTTCTCGACAACCTTTCTCTAGAAAGGGGTTTGAGAAACAGTTTAATGCACTCCAAGCTAAAGTGCTGTGTTACCAGCGGCTGAGGGTTTGCAGTGCCTCAGCTAGAACTAAGAATTGGTCCCAGCTCCCATCGAGTTTAATGGAAGACACGGGGGCTGTCAGCAGGCACGGGCTGTAGGGTGCTTAATAGCAACCTAATATTTCAGTTGTTTTGAAGAGTTTCCTTAGATGGAGATTAATGGACCAGCTTGATAAAGGAGTTCTTTACTTAATCCTTTAACAATTAGGAGCTGATCTGGAGAGATAAGTAATGAAGTACCCTGTGTGATTGGGAGGTGCTTTGGAAGGAACCACCGGGGTTTCTACTCTCTAATCAGCCATGGTCGCTCTAAGGAGCCTTCATGGAACGAAGTCTGCCTTGCTTCATGAGTTGGGAATGGAACTTGCGAGATGTGTCTCCAGAAAGAAAGGTTGAGTACGAGAGACACTCCTGCCCTGGTAGCCAAGGTCCCGGTGTAGGCATCCAAGCCGTGGGGCAAGGAGGAGGCACTCATCAAGAGAGAGGGACAGCCTAGTGTGAGGGAGTGTGTGTGTGCTTCGGAGATGGGCAGAGTTCGTGACATTACGTTCAGTGCCCTCAGAGGGGCTGGGAAGACACTGGATGTGAGCAACATCAGTGTCCCAATTCCACTGCTTCTAATGCCACCATGTCTGTAGGATCTGGTCCCTTCTCTCCCCCAACCTGACTGTCAGTGCCCTGGCCCAGGCCACCGCCCTCTCTTCCCCCTTCTCCCAGTCGACCTAGGTTCTTTGCCCTCAGAGATCTCTACCTCTGGCTCTCCATGTCCCTCCTGTGCTTAAAAACTGTGGTTCTGTCCCCTCCCCGTCATTCTTTAGAGCAAGGCAAGGTCCGGTCTCACCCCAACTGCCTCCTTAGACTCAGCCCTGTTCGCTAGTGCCGACATGTAGTACCTTGCGGCCAGACCAGGCACCCCACTCTTCCCCCAACTCAGGGCTCTTGGCACCTCTGCCTGTTCTCCTTCGGCTGCTCTCTCCTCCTTCCTTCCCCGGCAGTTCATTGTGCCTTGGAGGCATTGCTCGAAAGCCGCTGCTCCTGGGTAGCCTTCACCAGACTCTCCGGGTAGACTTCGACATTCCTTCTTTGAGTCCCTTCCTACGTGCCTCTGACGTTGAACGTGCAACATTACATTGTTATTGTTTGTTTATCAAGTCTTTGTCCTTCTTAAAGTGCCACCCCAGGGCCAAGCACAGTCGTGGCGAGTAACTGAGTGTTTACCAACCATCTTACATACATAATCTCATCTAATCATCATACCAACCTTCTGAAATAGGGACTATTATTGTTTCCATGGTACAGATTAGGAAACTGAACCTATGGTAGGTAACTTGCCCCAGTCCACACTCAGTATGTTTTAGAGCTGGGGCTTAAATTCAGCACAGCCCAACTCCAAAAACTGTGCAACGCTGTCTCACCCACAAATACCAGGCCCAGTAAATGGTCTTGAGTGAACCCCTGTTACTCCGCATGGATGACTTTCCGTATCACCTAATATGACTCAAAGGAAATTCACTCAAGACGACGCGTACAGTCCTACTGAAGAGTTGTACCATCTACTGTCAAGATGCATCCTTGGGATAGTTTTTAAAACGAAAGATTCTCTTTTCCCCTTTGGAATTATCCCAGCAGCTGTTTTCAGGTCCAGGTTGGTTCACTGGTTTATGATCTTCTCCAGGGAAATCCACTCTTAGATGTTTTTACACACACCACTAAAAAAATGATACAATAGTGTCTTGGTGTGTGTAACATTCTTGAAAGCCAACTGAATTCTATTAGGCAGTTTGTCATTTGCATGATAACCTGAGTTCCCACGTTCAGAGAAGATTACATAACCCAGAGAAATATACCAAGAAAATGAACATCAAATTCCAAATAATGCCCGTGGAGCAGAAAATTGGTATTGTGCTGAATTTATGTGATCAATTCTAAGGAAGTCCAAGGATGAAGGGGTGGCAGTTGGATACAAGTCGATAGTCATATACATCAAGGCTCACACTACTAGCTTTGGCTTATGTATGCGATATAGATGTAAATCCATATATACCACATGTGCAGCTAGAAACAGGATATTTACTCTTTTATTTCTTACTGTTGCCTTGTCTGTACTCAGGACTCGAGCCAAGCAGATTATTCGGCATTCCCTGACTCTCTGAGATAGATATTCTTTTTATTCCTGTTGCACAGAGGAATAAACTGAGGTTCAGAGAGGTTAAGTAACTCACGTTCTCTAACTAAATCCTGTGCAATATCCATGGAGCCATAATTACCTCCGACAAATAAGACTTGACCAGATGATTGTTTTCACACTGTGTTCATCTAATCCCTGGGGTACCCCAGAGGTCACCCAACCTGGCTGTGAGCAAAGCAGCATGGCTTTCACCTTTAAGCGTGGGTATCTTATAAGAAGATTTCACCTGGCGGGGGAGGATTCGTGTGCGTAGGAAATTTTGAAAACCACTGGTTTACAGCAGGGGTCGGCAAACTTTTTTACGTAGAGGCTCAGATAGTAAATATTTCAGGCTTTGGGGGCCCTATGCTCTCTGTTACGGCTACTGAACTCGGCCACTGCGGCACAAGAGCACAGGCGATGTGTACACGAATGGGTGTGGTATGTTCCAATTTGACTTTGTTAGCGGATAAGGAAATTTGAATATGCCATATAATTTTCATATCTCATGAAATATTCTTCTTCTTTTGATTTTTTTTCTCAACCATTTAAACATGTGAACACCAATCTTAACTCACAGGCAGTACAAGCACAGAGGGAAGGCTAGTTTGGACTGAAGGCCTCAGTTTGCCGAAACCTGGGCTAGATGGTCCCTCAGGGAACTCTCAGTTCTCTTGTTCGGGAACCACAGGAAGCATATGAGATGCCCGTTTTCTGAAACCCTGAGAACGCCACCAGCCACAGAAGGTACTCCTTCTCCGGTCTGTATGCCCATGGCAGGGTGCATGATCTAGTTTGGACCCAGGCTGTGGGCCCACTGGGTGACACCAGGCTAGAGGTCCCACCTGATAAATCTTGGAGATTTATCTCCGTAGACTAGAGTCTGGATCTTCAAACCATTTGTCACTGCCTCAGGCCTCAGACTCGGAATTTCCAGGATCCCCCGTGGGGTGGTCATGGAATCTGACTTTAAAGGTAAAACCTTGAGAAAATTAAACGCAGCTTCTCCCGAGAAAAGAGCCTGCGCACCTTTCCCTCAGGGAAACAGAATGAATACTTTGAAAAATATCACAGCCTCTTCCCCATCACCCGCCTTACTACCCACAAATGATTCAGTGCTGCAGAGACTACAAAGCACTAGGTCGGGAAATATAGAATTCCGTGAGTAATTCTAATGAGGTCATATTTCATTCCCCCCAGCCTACTTTATGAAGAGGAAGTGTCCTTTAAGGAGTCAACAGGACTAAGATACTACTCGAGAAAAGGGCCCACTGTAGGAGGCTGCCTGACAGGAAGGCTCAGGTCTTCAGGCATCCCCCAGACTCTCTGGGACGCCCAGCCCACCTCAGCTGTGTTATTCATTTGGAGCCAAAAACAACAAGAAAACACTTGCTTGCTGTCGGCTCTGAATACTTATGAGGACAATGGTAATTTAAGCTAGTCCTCTGAAAGCCCCAAAATAGTTGGGACAAAAGCTATGGTTCTCAATTTTTGAGAGCCTAGAAGCTGACGGGAGCGGCCTCCTTCCCTGCCCTGCACGATGGAAATAGCAGCACTGGCTCTACCTCCCATCCCCATTCCACGTCCAGTCTCCCAGCGTGGCTTATAGAGAACAGGGCTCAGGCTACGAGATGGAAGCTACCGGACAGCACAGGGCAGCTCCTCGCTGGCAGAACTCAAAACGATTAAAGCTACTGAACAGTAGAAACGAATGCCTAAAAGCATCAGACAGAGGCTGTGGCCGTGCTTTGGGGATGTTGTAGGTATCTGCACCTGGTGACGGGTGAGACAAGTAGCACTCTAGGCACCTGCATCAGCCACCAACATGGCAGCTACTTCCACTGACACCTGGAAGCTGGAATCCGGCCCATAATAAGTAATGCACCTGATGGGCTGTCTGCCCAGAGGGACACCATTTTGAAATTCACAGGAAGGCACTGTGTAGCCTTGCAAGCCCGGAGAACCACTCAGGGTTGGGAAGGTTGCTTCTGAGCAAGGATTCCGTATCAACTAACAGCCTACGAAGCCCAGCCTTACATGCAAAGGTTAAAGTCACGTGTGTCTTGGAACAGCCTCCTGAGGGTGGCAGGCCCAAAGACAGTGCCCAAGGTGAGCACAACGTCCAGTGGGGGCCCTTCTTGGCCCCTTTCTCTGAATCTGCAGGTCGCTCCACAGCTATAAGGAGCAGGACGTCAGAGCCACTCTTTTTTTTTTTTTTTTTTTTTTTTAAACTCTCGCTTGAAACTGTCTGGGTGTTTCCTCTTGCAACCGGCCTTCAGCTATCCAGGGGATCTTAGGCACTCTGGGAGGATCTCAGGAAACCCCAAACAGCCATGATGTGTTTAGAACATTCTAGAGAATAAATCCAAGCCCAGAAACTTTCCCAACTCCTTAAGGATCTCTGAACCTCTCCTCACCTGGTCAGGGGCTTCCAATGATTCCTGCCAGCTGGCGCCTCTGCCCGTCTTTGGGTCACCACCAGAGCTTTTAAAAAAAATTCTTCCAAGCTCTACAGCACCATTGCTCAGGTAATAACAACAACAATAGCAGTAATAAGCCAGATGAAAGCAATAGCTACCTGTGTTGACTCCTAGGCGATTTGTATAAACTTTCTTTTTCCAATCCTTCCAAAAATTCTCCCAAGTAGGTATTATTGTTACTGATTTTAACATGTGAGAAACTTGAGATTCAAAGAGTTTTATTAACTAGTTCAAGAGAGCAAACCCATTAGAAAATCCAGTATTTGAACTCAGGTCTGTCTGGCTCTCAGGCCCTTGCTCTGAGGCTCATGCTGCCACAACTAAAGTCTTCATTTCCATAGAACCTTCCGGAATAATGTTTCTAGCTCTCTATTTTTTCCTCTTCAAAATCACCCGAGCCTTCCACTCTGTGAAGTAGCAAGGTTTCTGGAGAGCAGATGTTACAGTTCTAAGTAATACGGGGCCTGTCACACCGTAGTGTCCTAGGATGTCCCAGTGCCAAGAGCCCTCTGAGGCCACCAGGATCAGCTCGAGGCCCAGAGCATTAGGAACAGAGAAGACCCTGAACATGGCTCTCCCTTCTCCTCCAAGCCCTCCCCAGTCTTCTTTTTGTTCATTCCATCTCATCTGCCCCAACTTTCAGTATTTGAGCTTTTCTAGGACCAGGACTTTGTTTTGTTGACACAGTTTTTATGGACTATTTTACTTCTTAATACTCAAGAAATGATAAGTCATAGTAAAAATAAAAACAAGAGTTTTCACACAAAGGTAGACCTCGTGAACGCCTAGATCCTGAACAAACATCTGAATTCACCAAGGAGGGCTGCTTTGTTCTGTTTTCATCTAATGGAAGAGTGGAGGAACAGTCGTTGTTGTTGACGTCAGCATGGTCTGTTCACATTTGGGGCTGTCCAGTGTGTGCTGAGTCTATGGAATTATAACCTCATGAAAAGAGATTACCATTTTTCTGCTGAGACCACCTCAACTGCAATGGGCATGAATGGTGCTGCTATAATAATTAAATCCCAAATCTTTCATAATCCTCCACTTTCCCTAGAGTAATGTTCAGCATTAGCCATGGATGGAAACGCAAACAAGTCCATGTAGATTCAATAATAAAGCTTAATAGGTCAGGTAAGGGGTGGAATGAAATGAATGCTTAACACCTCCAGAGAGAGCACGTTAGTTTGCCTTCCCAGGGACTTCCTTGACTTGTGTTTGCCGGGACGTGAATCTATGCATCAGATTGTCCTTTATTAACAACCAGATCCCTACCAAGCTTCTTGCACGGGAGATGTTTAATGTCAATCACTGTACAGATTGGCTGCCTATTTCCAGAACTGTACATTGGAGGGTCTTTCATTTCCATATTAAGATCATACAGAGTTGACTGGAGAGTCAAATAAGTGCTGAGCTCCGGTCTCCACGCTCTAGTTCTAGCTGAAGGAGGGTAGCCTGGAGACCCTGAGGCCATTTGTGGATCCAGCTTTGAGACACTGACAGGTTTCCCGAGTCACCACGGCTTACCTTCAGGTTGCTTGGCCAACTAGAATGAGAGGAACAAAACCTCACTAAGAGTTGGCTTGTGATCACTTGCTAACGATATGAATGCCGTACATTATTTCCGACTGTGGCGATGTTTCCCAACTTATAAATGATACCCTGCATTATTTTGCGTTTTCATAAAGCATTTCACATGCATTAATTCATGTTCTGCTCACCACCACCACCGTGCGGAAAAGTTTAATTATTATCCCATTTAACGGATGGGGGGGGACAACAGATGAGGCGCAGAGACAGCAAATGACTTACCCAAGATATCCGAGTTTATGATTAGCCCGCAGTTGAACCCAAACATCCTGATCCCATGTCAATATGTTTTGTTTTGCTTTGTGGGGGTTTTGTTGTTGCTGTTGCTTTTATCTCATATTCTGTCCTTTGTAAGTTACATCCTCTAGGAATACATTATATAGTCTCAAGTTCTGGCTGGAGATGGTCTGGGTTCCAGGTTTGCCACCATGATTTCCGAGCTGTGTGACCATGAACAAGTTCCCTAACCTCCCTAGGCCTCAGTGTTTCCATCTGGAAAATGGAACTAATCATTATTATTACCATGGGAACTTCCTTCATAAGGTCCAAATCACAAATGACATGCTGCTGGTCAAATACTTAGCACCTTCCCTGACACAGAAATGGATCCTCTAAAGGGTAAGAATCATTTATCATTTATTTTGCTGAACACTTAGGTGTAAATTAACACTATATTCACACACACACATACACACGTACACACACAGAAAATGAGGCCCAGCATAGGTTGTTTTTAAATGTTTGAGTTCTAAGCTTGTGAGAATGATACTGTCTTCATGTAGCACAATGTGCTGTAAAGAATTATTTGTTCAGTTATAAGCCTGCAACTGCAAAAGCAATGCCAAGATACATTTTGTCTCCTCTAAGATCTTCCAAACATCCGTTAGTCTCTTGAAGGATAGTCATAAATCCTGCAAATTTCGTTTATCTGAAACCAACTCTAACAACTGTCCTTCCCACCAATCGTCCTTTAAATCCGTCTTCGGGTTTCAGACCTCAGGGAACACCTCCTGGTCTTATGTGGCTGAGCGTGAAAGTGGAGGAGCTGGGCTTTCTTTGGAGAGTTTCTGGAACCCACTCTGACCTGAATCTCTTTCTAACATTTGGACATAACCTCTGACATAACACGCTCCCCTATTTATCAAATTAGAAGCTGCCTTTCGCTTTCCAGCTTCCTTTCTGGAAATAACACATAGGTGGGAATCAGGAGGTGGGAGTTTTAGGACGGGCGCTAGCACTAACTAGCTGTGTGACCTTGAGCAAAGCACTTGGCCTCTCGGAACCTTCCTTTGCTTGTCTGCAAAATGAGGCTGGTGGACTGTATCGTTTCTGGGAAGACGCCGTGCGGAAGGCAGAGGTAGCTAAGTTACCGCGCCTGTGCACGTGGGAACGGGGCGGGGGCTGGGGGCTGTGCTCGGGGGCAGC
>NC_041234.1:117016844-117029169 GCF_002837175.3 Physeter macrocephalus
GGGTGGGGGGGGGGGGGGGGGGGGGGGGGGGGGGGCGGGAGAGGGAAGAGGAATTCTTTCTCTAAAGCTTTTGTGGCGGAGGTGGGATCTGACTGAGCCGTGGAGGAAAAAAATAGGACCTCCAGAGTTGAAGAAGGGCCTTCTAGCCTGACGCAGAGTCTGGAAGCAAGAAAGAGCAAAGCGTGCTCAGAAACTCGTAATCAGTCCAGAGAGGCTGGGGATGAGGTCTAAACCTGCGCTTAAGAAATAAAAAATATTAACACCGGTTGGTCTTTGAAAGGAGTGTAACTGGAATTTTAAGGTAATAAGTCACTCTCCCTGCTGCAGCTCAAATTTGGAGCTGGAGAGCGGGGTGGCACTCCAGCTATAGGAGTAATTAATTCTCTAGGAATTAATATCCCTATAGAAACAGAAGGCTAGTTCATCAGCCAAATTCAGACCACTCGTATTTTTCAGGTACCTTGCCTTAGGAGGGAAAGATTTCTTATCCACATCATGGGCTTACGTCTCTGGGATCAAATTTTACGGGAAGAGATGGGTCATATATCAAAAGGTTAATGACTAGCCATTTCTCGCCCAGCTATTTTGTGGCCACCGAGCTGCCACCGTGCAGAGGGCACGGAAAGGCAGTGGAGGTTCACTGGGCCTTTTGCCTCTGCCATCCGGAGAGCCCCAGCAGACTTTGACGACAGCCTCTAGAGCTGGGGGCTGCCGTCATGCCCCTATTCTTTCATGGGAGACTTAGGGCATCTTTTCCTGTAGAGATCCACCGGCACGTTCCACCTCCACAGTGATTGATCTGTACATTTATTACACTTTCAGTAGTAAAAATATATAGACTCCAGTCATCTCTGGAGATGCTGAAATAGTGCTTCCCCCCCCCACCCCTTGATTTAGGGGCAGGTACAGAGGCAGGATGTGTACAGAGTCTGACAGAAATATAAGAGCTCAAATATCTAATTAGCTGAAAGAATCTTGGTTCCCTCTGCACCTTTGGCAGAATTGCAGCTGTCAGATTGGAGCTCCAATATTTTATCCTCGTCGCAAGATGTATCTGAGGATGATTTAGAAAAGACGCTTTTTAACGTCAGTGCCACTCGGCTTTTTTTGTAGGATGCTTGAAGACGACCTGAAGCTGAGCAGTGATGAAGATGACCTTGAGCCCGTGAAGACCTTGACCACTCAGTGCACTGCCACCGAGCTCTACCAGGTAGGAACAGTTTAGGGCCGGGTTTGGGACCCACGGGGAGGGAGCTAGAGGAACTGGAATGGTTTGGCCATCCAGAAGCCTACCCGCTTCATCTCTGAATTTTGGAGAGAGGGAAAGAAGCAAGGGCGGGCATGGTGCCCTGGAACAGGTCGAATCAGCTCACACTTTCACGTCTTTCCCTCTCCTGGACTAAGTATGGTCTTGAGTGCGGTGTAACTTTCCTGTAGTGACTCCACCACGAGGCCTAGCGTCCACACTCATTCATTCATTCCTTGGGGTATAAACGTGACTGCCCCGTTCACCTTTCCCAGGGGTGCCACTTCAGAACACAGCTGACGATCAGTGCCCAGCAGCTTGCAGCTCTCGTGAACCTTCAGGCAAAAGGCATTTGGCAAACACCTGCTGCTGCCCTGTTTTCTTCCATTCTGCAGCACAAGTATTTGCAGTACTTACCACCAAATGAGATGGCAAGAATGTGTGTTTTCAGCATTTCCAGTGAGCCTGCACCTCTTGATTTGGAAAGGCCGGGTATCGTGTATGAATCATGAGAACGGCAGTGTAGTGTGTGATATCAGTGATGCCGATGTGTCTTCTCTGGGACAGAAAACTGTCCCGCGTGTGGGGTCCTCCTGGGCGTGCTGAGAGCCTCAAGTAAGGAACACAGACGGATCGCCTTTTTTTTTAAAGCCAATGCCGGACCATGTTCTTTCTACCGTGAAATCTAAGCGATAAAACTGAAACCAGGGTGTTTCAAGGAATGCTCATGCACTAGTGTTTCAAGATGGTTAACAAATACAGAATTCCATATTCACTAAATGTTTTCTGAGGAGCCTGCGAAGAAAAAAGCTTAGGGAAAATTCCTCAAGGCTTATCTACTCCATTTTCATCTACAGCTGTTGACCGCACGAGAACTCCTACCATTCCGCGTAATTTTAAAGTTGAGTACCTCTTCAATGTTATGTGGCCAAAACTTCCCTCTCCCTTACTTTCCCATTTTCATCTACAGCTGTTGACCGCACGAGAACTCCTACCATTCCGCGTAATTTTAAAGTTGAGTACCTCTTCAATGTTATGTGGCCAAAACTTCCCTCTCCCTAACTTTCTCCGCTTTATTCTGCTTGCATTTTGGATAATATGTAAAAATTGCATCTTTGCAACTTTGGTGCTTTGTCAAGAACAAACACAGCCGTCTCCCAGGGGGCTTGGGGTACGTTTACTGAATGCGGGCAGTCCCTTTCCTACTTGGGTCATGGACTCCAGGGCAAATGTGAAATGCACACTTAAATTCCCGTGTCTGCCACTCCTGCTTTCTGCCTTTAATATGCCGGCGACAAGAACATTATAATGGTAAATAACCCCTCCCCCCCCCCCCCCCGCAGTCCTAGGTCATTGATTTTGACAGGTGCAAGGTGACTTTTTAATGAAAATGCTTCAAGCAAGTCATCAGCAATAAGTGAAGGTAGAGTTTGCACGTTGACATCTTCTCTATGTGATTACGCAAGTGCAGTCTCCTTTTTTGGCTTCTCGAGTTGTTATTGTCTGTATTTACCTGAAGAAGTGGCATCAGGGCAGTTGGCCTGAATCATCTGGGGTTTTAGGACGTATGCGGTGACCGTGTCAATGCCGAGGCCCCCTCAGGTACTCCCGGTTGGTGAGTGGAAAGCTCTCTGTGGCCCGCTGCCCTCAGCCTGCCACGCCTTCCCCACAAATGCCACTTCTCATCTGAAGGGGAGGTTGAACTGGGATATCTGAGGTAAGGCAAAACGACAGCTTACTCCCCCTAGCTGGGTCCAGGAAGCAAAGATGCAGGAGGACTAGTTACAAAGCCCGAAGGCTAAAGGCCAGGAGAGAATGCTTTCGCAGTAGCACGGGCCACAGTGACAGCAAGTTTGGGTGCGTTCTGGCTTTCTGAGGCCCAGTGTTCTTTTTCAGATATGTGTGGATTGACATCATTTTCCTTTTTTGGTCGTTGTGGTAAAATCCACATAACATAAAATTCACCATTTTAAAGTCTACAGTTCAGTGGCATTTAGTCCATTCACAAGGTTGTGGATCCAGCACCAGTTCCAGAATATTTTCATCACCCCAGAGGGAAATCGTACATTAAGCGGTTACTCCCCAGTTCCCCTCCTCCCCGCCCTTGACAACCACTAATCTACCTTCTGTCCCTATGGATTCGCCTATTTCGTTTGAATGAAATCATACAATATTGTGACCTTTTGTGTCTGGCTTCTTTCGCTTAGCATCATGTTTTTTAGGTGCATCCATGTTGTAGCCTGGATCGGTACTCCATTCCTTTTTTATGGCTAAATACTATTCTGTCATATGGATATGTATATATAGTGCCTTTTGTTCATCCATTCATCAGCTGATGGACATTTGGGTCCACCTTTTGGCTTTGCAAATAGAGCTCCTATGAGCCTTTGTGTATACAGTATATATTTTTGTTGAACACCTGTTTTCAGTGCTTTTGAATTGAATCTTTTAATTTTTTTCAGTTCTTTTGATTCTTCCCCCTAGAAGGGGACTTGTTGAGTCCTATGGTAATTTATGTTTAACTTACTGAGGAACCACCAAAATCTTTTTCTTTTCAGGTGAGATAACATGGTGCCACATAGGTCATATGGTACTATTCTCCCATCTTGTAACTGGGACCATCATATCTCCGGCCACATCTATTTGTGGCAGGATGATTGGAGGGAAAAGCATCCGAACAAATGCATTGGTACCATAAATGATGTGTCCAAGGGACTAGACCACACCGTTGGTTTGAGCCGTCATTATACTTAGAAATGTTCTCAGAACCTGGTGGCTACATTCAGGCACGTGTGGTTCAATAAAAAAGCCATTAGCTTTCTGGAGACATCCTCAGGTCATCTCATCCATAATCATTGCACCCAAATTGCCCAGATTTGGTGAGTACACACCGATCTTTTCCCCAAAGCTCTTAAGACCTAATGCTGTGGTCTACAACATAAAGACTCCCAAGAGAATGCATTGCAAATGCACGTATGAAAATGAAACACGGGGTCGAGATGTGTCAGTTTCTGATTTGCCATTTCAGTCCCAAGTCTCTCATAATCAGAACACTCTCCCCTCCCCCTGCCCCACCGTGAGCACCCCCGACGGCAGTATTGGCCATGCTGAGCGGGTCCTGTGCACAGACACCAATAGAACAATTAGGATGTGTTTAAATGCTGAGTATTATGCCTGCAAACGGGAAAATACAGCAGGAAGCCTGAAGGGGAGAAGCGTCATGTACAAGTTAAAGATGCCAAATGGTTGGCCGTAGAGACTCGGGGACGTAAAAAAAACATTTTTAACAAGATAGTTTACCTTCTGGTGACTCCTTAGAAGTCAGAGATGCACCATCACATATGCACGTAGTTTCAGTGGAAAAGCCGTGGTGACGGTACCCTGAAAATATTTGTTAAAAGTTTGCCTGCTCTCTCCACGTTCCCCACTGCATTTTGCTCCCTCGGTTGGGACTATTTGGGAAGCAGCTGTGTCCATGTGGCAGTGCTGGCGCCATGGAGGAGAGTGAGGGAGGGAGTGTAGGTGTGTAGTCAAATGGGTTTGACTCCTGGCTCTGTCGCTTGCTGGTTGACCTTGGGCTAAAGACCTAAGTATCTGTAAAACGGAGGTAACAGAGGTAGCGATAGCACCTACTTCATTGGGTCACAGGGAGGATTCAGTGATTAAGTGAACGAATACAGGCCGAAACATTTGACACTATGGTTAGCACATAGTAAGTACTCACTAGTTTACGTCCTCACCGTCATCCGGATCATCATCATCGTCGTTACTGCCACTAGTAACGATCGAAAATGCCTCGTATTTGAGAGACCAGATCCATTACTTTCCCTTCTCTTGTAAGGAAACTTACAACTTGAATGAAAAGATTCTGTCTTGTCCTAACACGTATTAGCTGTGTGCACCTAGCCATGAGGAACTGTAAGTGTAGTCACTGAGTGCATATGGCTTTTGCAAACTTATGGTTACCAAAGGGGATGGGGAGGGATAAATTAGGAGTTTGGGATTCGCAGATACACACTACTATGTGTAAAACAGATAAACAATAAGGACCTACTGTATAACACAATATCTTGTAATAACCTATCATGGAAAAGAATCTAGAAAACAATATATGTACGTATACTCGAATCACTTTGCTGTACACCTGAAAGTAATACAAACTGTAAATTAACTATACTTCAGATTTTTTAAAAAATGGTTTAAAAAGAGCGTGGTTTTTGGACTAGAAAAGCCTGGGCTTCAATCCCAGCTCTGCCACATAATAGCTGCATGACATCGGGCAAGTCACCTAACATCTCAAAGTCTCAGATCTCTCACCAGTACACTAGAATAAACCGTTGTCGCCTAACTCATTGGAGTATTGTGAGGGCGAGATGAAGACTGTGTATAAGAAAATGCTTTGAAAGCCACAAACGCTACGCAGATTGGAGGTTGTTCTTCCTTGTGGCCCTTTTAAACATTAACTGGAAGCCCCCTCTTTGGGATCCATTGGTAAATAGATCTTGCCCTTCACTTTGGCCTTGGCGGCCAGAGGGATCTGCTAGGAACTGGGTTGAATGTCCTAACTGCACCCAAAAGACATCCATTGGGTACGAATGACGTTTCCTCCCCTCTGAGCTCCGACAAGTTTTAACCTAGACATCCCAGGAAGAAAGGCCAGGTTGCCAATGACACTGCACCAAGTCCTCCAGGAAAATTACGTGTCTCTGAAAAAGAGTTTTTCTTCAAAGGACTGACATGGGTGGAGAGTTGAGTCATACCTTCGGATCGCAGTTCTTATTTCTCTTTCTCAGTTCTCACTGTGCCCTGGAGAAAGGCTATAAGGGTCTGCTGTGACACTCGACTCACCTTGGTTTTCTCTCAGGAACTTCCCCTGAATGGAAAATAAATAATTACTTAAAGCTGACATCGGACACTGGAATGTTCCAGAACAGTGTTTGAATTGGATGCAGTGTTTTGAACTTAGTCTGCATGAACATACGAGTTGCAGTATGTTCTGTTTTGTTTTTGAAGCCAGCTATCAATAACAGGGTTGGATGTACAGCAAAGTGATCCAGTTGTACACACACACACACACACACAGAGACACACACACACACACACTCACACACACTCACACACATATTCTTTTTTGTAAACGAACTATAAAAATTTAAAACAATAACATGGTTGGGATGTGGGGGGCTCCATGATGCCCATTAGCCAGCTGACTGCATTTTCCTTCTCAGCTGCCACTCCTGGCATCATAAATATGAAACCCAACCCTGGCCTGCCCCATGCAACAGTTATTGAATTGCCACTTTCAAGCCAGTCATGCACGGCAGGCAGTGATGCTGTGATGCGTCCCCTGGGGTTTGGCACAATCCAGTAGGATGGGCTTCCTGCACGTGCATCGGTGTGGGGTTCCCTGCGCACCCTCACCCCTCATACCACTGAACCTGCAGTTTTCCTTTTGGTCCATTTTTCTTCTTATGTTTCTCGGGATTGAAAGAACTCCTGAAAATGAGGGGTTAAACCTGGAATCAATTTTCATTTACAACTGAGAAGCAGTTATTGATGCTGTGTTTGCAGTTCAGTGAAAAGATCTAAAGATATAGACCTGGTGCTTCTCTTTCAATATGAGTAGCCTAATCAGTCACAAATGTTTTTTTAACAAAGAAATTGTATTGACAGGTTTATTAAAATTGCCATCTTTGAAGTTTTAACCTATCCACAGTTTGACCTATTCCAAAGGCTTCTAGAATGTGTGGTGGCCCAACTCCAGAGCCCCCTCCAGTACATATTCATAGAGCCAGGTAAACATCTTCTTGATGTTTCCTTGCATGTTATCCTGATGTTTGATTTACGCAGCTTGAAGCATGTAATGTCTGTTATACTCTGGCAGCAGGATGGTCTGTGATGCCTGGGTTTTGAAGCTGGCTGAGATCCGGGCACGGCTCTCCCATGCCCTAATCATCTCGGACTGGCATTAGCAGCACCAGACTTTAGCATTATAAAGGCCATAAAAGAAATAGCTAGTGTTAGAAACGACCTTTAGGGAATTCTAATAATAATACCATCTTATGATTAATGTGAATGAAACTGAAACCTTAGGTGACTTCATGTAGCCCAGTTAGAAATTCCGAAAACGGGCACTGTGGCTGGAAATGTTCAATTAGTGACCAGGCTCGGCTAAAGGACTCTATAGATAAAGCTTGGAGTGGTGTGTTGGTGCTTTAAAAACAGAGCTGAACAATTTCAGTGTGCTTTGGGCACAAAGACATTCTAATGGGTTGTGTCTGGACACATTATCGTAAGTAGCTCCGATGTACCCACTTCTATTTAACCCGATCTTCTTTCTTTTTCTGCCAAGGGATTGCCCTTAGAAATGTGGTACTTAATCCAAAGCATGTTACCGGGGACGTGTGGACTTTTCAACTACATGCTAGTAGCAGAGCTGCACCTCAAACCTGTGAACGTTTACAGAAGAATATTGTCTTCGAGCTCTTTTTTCCTCCACTTCATAATTGTACTTTTGGTCTGAAGATCACTAATTACCTGACACACAAAACAGCTTGCTTTTAATCCAGGTTCTTGATTTGGGTTTTATACTTGATTCATTTTTGTTTATTTGTTTTTGTTCTTATTGTGGGACCAGCTCACTGGCTAGGTTGTTATCTGATAATTGCATATGAAATGAATTACCTGGTAGCAGAAAATCTGAACGTCCTGGCAGCTTTGGGATGTCTTCCTTGTACCCGGGATGCATACTGAACTTTCCAAACCTAGTGGCTAAGTGAAATTCAAGCCCACTTTTCTGTTTAAAGTTTGCTCACGAAAAGGGGGGCAATACATTTTACTGCTGCTCCCAGCTGGCCCCTGACGCGCTACAGTGAATTCATTCGTTGTGACAACAGATACTCTTCCGTGCTGTAATGCTTCCTATTTTTTAGCCACAGTTCTTCTCTCATCACGCTGAACAAGTTGTTACCTCCCCAAGGTTTCTCTACATTTCCATTTACTTTGTTATCAGCAGAAAGGCTGGGGAAGGCCTCTTCCGTAATGATATCAATATAGCACCCACAGCAAGAGAGGTCAGCCCGTCGGGGCTATAGAAACAGCAGATGGATTAGGATGAAACCGGGTGCAAAATAACTTTGATAGAGTCTTTTAATGTAAACAGTTTATCTGTCATTGCCTTTCATCGAAATGCCCCACAAAATGATGGCGTTTGGGCTGTGAAGGCTGCAGGAGGTAGCAGAATAAAATCCGTACGGATATTTTAATTTATTCATTAAAGACAGGAAAGTAAATAGGATAACATATAAGGTTAATAGAATAACATTGGCCTTCATATTCCCAAGATTGTGTTTTCCATTTGGCTGTATTAGCATAGAGACTAGATTAATAAGAGATTGCTTAGGGCTTGTGTGATGTGATTTTTAATATGCTCCAGGCAAGTCTATGACTGTTTAGAAACCTGCTTGCTGAATTTTTTCATTGTAATTAGGTCGTCTTTTAGTGCCAAATATTTTGACTCGTCATCTCCGTAGATTGCCTTTTTATTGTAATCTTCATAAAATGCTTTGAGCACACAGAGATGCAGAGGTGTGTCCATCTATGAGCATTTCCATCGCAAACCCAATGGCTGTTTCGCTTAGCGTAACACTTTCTCACCATGGCCTTAACTCACACATTGGCGAGGATGTGCTGCTTGCCCCAAGGTCCAAGTGGAAACAAAAATGTGTACAATCTGTTCTTTCAGAAACGCTAACTCTCCAGTAGGACAGGGATGACCACAGCCTTTTGTCTACAGAGAGCACACGGCACATATCTGGCGCCATCAGAGGGTGGTAGGAGGAGTAGCTGCCACCTCTGGGAAGCTGGGAATCATTAAGTCAATTGCAATCAAAGTGCTGGAAAGAACAGGTATCACCGTGTTACCCTCGTCACTACCTCTGGGCTGCAGGAAATGGCTGGACAGCATCGTTCCTCTCGTTACTCTCATCCCCACTCTTTCTTTGGTCCAAGCTTGCTCTTTTCCTTGAGCCCCTTCATTGCCCCAGTTTGGGTCCCAAATCCATGGCTGCAGCCTGGAGGTTCTGTCTCAGTCATCAGCTAACAACCCCCAGGCAGTGGACCACGTGTACCTAAGTTTATTGGAGGTGTCCACGTTTTGAGTTCAGTCAGGGTTCTCGCATCTATTAGAACAGTACGAATGTCTCCAGTAATAAAACTCTTTGCCAAACTGAAAATGTAAGATTTTGAAATTTAGATGCTGGCTTGGAAAAACGTTCTGGGGCTTTGGTTTAGGGCCTAGGAATGCTTTATTCTGTTCCCCAAATATCTGCCATCTGCTGGAAAATCTATCAGGTAGGCTGCAAACACCCAAGGATCTTGTCATGAATGGAAAGCAGAATCTGTCTTCTTCTTAAGCAGGTGTATTTATTTATTTCTCTTTCTTTAGCAAGAGCAGAGAGCATTGTAAGCACACAGAACAGGTATCCGAGATTAGCTAGCAATCCAAGGTTAAAGACCTTTCCAAATTATATGGCATGGCGTAACCCACGTATCATGCAGTACCTCATAGGAGTCTTTGGAACATTAGATATAAACATTTATAAACTTGCTAATAGATCTTATTTCTTGCTAACGGAGGCTGACTCCACAATGGAGGTTCCATATTTATCCCTGAATCGTATATGTATATATATTATGTGTGTGTGTATATATATATATATATGCTGAAATACTTGTGTGTGTATTAAAACATAGACTGCCAGACCTTAAAATGACCACTCCAGCTGCCTAATTTTGCCAACAAGGGCACTGAGGCACAGAGAAGTCAGTTGTACTGTGAGATAACGGAGAATATACACGTTGGTCTCTGCGCCTGGTTCCCAGCACAGAGCTCCTAAATCCCTGGTAATTTCCTAAGTAATAAGAGGACCACGAGCATCTTTTGTTCTAGTATTTGGTGTCTGACCCTGGTTCCTGACCCAGGGTCCTAAATCCCCTGGAATTTCCTGGGTGATAGGAGCGTCTTTCGTTCTAATGAGGTGACTCTTGGTGGGCTCCTGGATGCGGGCCGGCTGGTCACCAGAAAGACCAAGCCATGAGTGGAAGCTTGGCACTCCCCAACCCCACCATCCCATTCTTTACGGAGAATGTATGGGGCCCGTGGAGCTTCCGGGGCGCTATTGCAACCTCTGATGTATAAGCCGATTGATCAGAAGCATAGGTGACAACTTGGGCTTGAGACTGGCATCTGAAGTGGGCGGAGGCAGTCCTGTGGGACTGAGCCCTTAACCAGTGGGATGTGATGCTCTCTCCAGGTAGACGGTGTCAGCATTGAGTTAAATGGTAGGACACCTAGCTGGCGTTGCAGAAATTTGCTTGGTGTGGGAAAAGCCCACACACGTCTGGCGTCAGAGTGTTGTGAGTGTGGTCGTAGTGTGAGAGTAAAGGAGAAACGAGGGTGGAAGGATTACTGGGTTTTCTAATACAGACTGATGATAAAAATGGATGTAGCATCCTTGGCCAGAGTATAATGTGCTCTAAAGGGACAGAAAGCCCGAACACACTAGTACGCTAGTACTGAAGGTACATCATCAGTATTCACTCCCATGTAGGTTTTGGAATACTTATATTCTTGGGTACCTACTACGCACTAAGAATACTCTTCCCATTTTCCTGGTTACACATAGTAGAGAGAGAGCCTCTATCGGGTCTTTATCATCTCCCAGCAAAGGACACGTGTCATTTTGTGAGGGGTGCCTCCCTAGCATCAGGGGCGAGAGGGCTCGGATTGGCCGGGGGAAAGAAAACTGAATTTTCAAATCCACAGACCCCAGGGGAACAGAATAACTGAGTGCCACTTACCTTGGCCCTTCTAAGGGGCAGAATAAATAAGCCAATGCTGAGCTGCTCTGCCTCGTGTCTCCGTATTTACTCCACTTAGAGAATGATTGGTGTCGACAGATTACTCTTAGGAGTGAAACGTGCTTCTCCACCAAAGACAGTTCATTTCCATTAAGTTACAATACATCAAAACCTTAGTTATAAACAAAATCACCAGTTGACAAATGAATCTTGCTCAGGGATTTTGTATCCAGCAAAAGAGTCAGCCTAGAGGGAGCAAAAGCCTTAACGGAATCCTGTTATCACATCATCTTTGGGCCAGACACTCAAAACACTCCCACTGGTTGCCATGTTAGCGAAATACACATGCAGGGACAAGTAGGACCTGCTATGAGGCCTGTATTCAACTGGCCTTGGCAGGGTCCTGCGCGGCAGGTTGGGTGAAGTTGATCAGGAGTTCGATGAGCCTTGGGAAGCTATGGAGGATTCATGATCAAAGGGAGCGTAGAACGGGGTAGCACTAGGGAGACCAGCGGCCCAAAGAAGAGGCAGTGGCTGTAGTCCCAGTGAGAGGTAATAAGTCTCCAGCAAGACCATAGCTGCAGGAAGAGTGAGGAGGGCACAGCCTTCTGCCAGAAAGCAGGATGGAAACGTACCCTGTCTGGACCGCTCCGTGCTCCCTCCTCGTTGGGGCGTGAATTCGAGCCTCGTGGGCAGTTGCAGGATGGATCCAGATGCACACGGTCCTGGAGCCCAGCTTTTCCTCCAGAGGCCTCTTCTCTGCTCTTCACAGAGCTGGGGACCCGCCGGCACTCTCTCATCCCCGGAGCAGTGCTCAGGCCTCTCAGACCCCACTATCAGCCCCGATTCTTTTACCCAGCCCATGTTTATTAAGTGACGATCAGATGCCAGACACCTGGAACAAACTTCCTGCAGTCTCTGCCTGTCACAATTTTAACCCTGCCCCCATGGTGTGTAGCACAGGCCTACGTCGTGTATGCATCGAAAAGAGTGAATTAAATTAAAATCGGAGGGCTCCCCTGGCGGCGCAGCGGTTGAGAGTCCGCCTGCCGACGCCGGGGACGCGGGTTCGCGCCCCGGTCCGGGAGGATCCCACGTGCCGCGGGGCGGCTGGGCCCGTGAGCCGTGGCCGCCGGGCCTGCGCGTCCGGGGCCTGCGCTCCGCAACGGGAGGGGCCCCAGCGGTGAGAGGCCCGCGTACCGCAAAAAAAAAAAAAAA
>NC_041234.1:117029266-117055654 GCF_002837175.3 Physeter macrocephalus
GGGAGGCGGGTTCGTGCCCCGGTCCAGGAAGATCCCACGTGCCGCGGAGCGGCTGGGCCCGTGAGCCGTGGCCGCCGGGCCTGCGCGTCCGGGGCCTGCGCTCCGCGACGGGAGGGGCCCCGGCGGTGAGAGGCCCGCGTACCGCAAAAAAAAAAAAAAAAAAAAAAAAAAAAAAAAAAAAAAAATTAAAATCGGAGAAGCCCAATACTCTAAAGCTAGGGAAGATGTTTTTGCTTCTTTCAGGTTCAAGATTCAAATACAGGATGTTTCCACGTTCCCTCCTGAGCACTCATCCGGAGGGTTAAGTATAGTGGGGAGTGTCTTCCTAGACATTGTCACCCCTGGCTGTAAAGTCAGTCAGAAATTCAGGCAGGCATCCAGGTGTTGCAAAATGCTGAGTGACATTTTCTCCTGTGAAGCTGCAATCCTGGGTGTGCGTGCGTGCTGCCAGCTGATACCTCAGCCCGTAGGATATAATATAAGCCTTTTGATGTTTTACTCATTCCAGTGAAATCTGTTTAAGTGCTGTAATTAAGCAATTCATTTTTATATTTGTGCAAGTGCTCTCGGGATACGTCTCTTTAATTGATCTAACCAATTCTGTAGGTATTGATTTTCGACCATCTGAATACCCCAATGATGAGTTCATTTGTTAATAGAGGAGTTTCTCTTCTGAACTCAGCAATCAAGGCAGTTTACCAGTACATGCCAGTAAATGAAGGTATGGCTGTGTCTCGCAGAGTTGCCCCATGAAAAATTAAAGGTAAAACAGAGACGTACAAAGCCAGTGCAATCGATTGCTCTTCTGTCTTCTCTCCATAATGCGTAGTATCCAGTTATTTGAAACTCTCTGAATGATTGACTTTGCACTTTCTATCAAGAAATGTATTGTATAGATGCAGTTTGGGTGTGTCTGCTGGTAGGATGCCAGGAGAAAAACATGTAAACAGGAAATGTAAAAGGCATGCAAAACAACGGTAATAGAATCGCATTTTATGCTTGACCGACAGTATGATTATTGATTACGGAGGAAAGCCGTCCCTGACTACGTAGGCTTGTAAAATGAGTCCATGGCTCCAATCTCTCTAGGCCTCCTAAGTGCTCACTTTGATGGTCTCAGCAGACAGGAAACATATTGCACTGAGTTTGTTTTCTGTCAGTCTCAGAGGGGTGTAACGTCATAAGTCTGGATAGAAATGTTCAGGGCATGCTTCTTAAAAGCCCCAAAATATTCTCCAAACATTTTTATGAATATAGTATACTTGTCTATTGGACTAAAGTAACAGTTCATGCTACGTAATCACTGGGGCAGAATTACCTTACCGAAGAATTGTGTAGAAGTTCGGTCGGTATATAGAAGATGACTAGCAAGTTTCCTAAGTGCTTTAGATGTAGCATTTTCTCCCTAAAGAAATAAGATGTTCTGTCTGCCCTGGAGGATGGGGCTCAATAGAGAGCCACTTTCCTTCCTTCCTTCCTCCCTTCCTTCCTTCCTTCTTCCTTCCTTCCTTCTTTCTATTTTTTCACGACAACTACATTTGATGGTTCATGTAATTCACCGTGGCCCTCGAGTCACTTCAGCTTTGGTGCAGCAAAAGGATTCTCCATGTAACAGAAAGACAAGGTCCTTCTTCTTTTTAGGAGGCTAGATTTAATGAGTGAGCAACTCTAAGCATGCCCTTAGCCACATCATCCCTCCTGAGGAAATAAATTTGCTGCTTAGCAGGAGACCAAGAAGAATACAGTGCTGGGAATGAGACAAGAACTGGCTCATAAACACCCCTCGGAACGCGATGAGTGTCTTCTCCCTGGGACTATAGCTTCTCAAGCTGCCGTATCATGGAGGAGGTTCACTGAGGGTAGCATCCTCAGGGCTTCCCAACCTCAGGGTCAAATGTTAGTGAAAAAGCAAAGAGCCCTCCTGATGGAGCGGGTGTGAGAGGAGGGGTGGCTGATGAAGAAGTCGCTGCGAAGAGAACGATGCTTCCTAGGCTTCCTTGCAGGAGGAGAGAGTGTGAGAGGCAGTAGCGTGTACACTTGTGCCTCCACAGTCTCGGGTATCCTGACCTCTCTACCACCAACACCAATCCCAAGAAGGTTCAGGGCAGAGGCCTGTGTGAGGGTAGAGGGCCGTCTCTCCTGCCGGGCAGGATCTAAACACATCAGAGTCTTCATCGAGTAGGACTTTACAGACAGAAGCATTCTGTTCACCCCAGAACGGCTTCTGATATGGAGAGCGGAACTGAATGGCTTCTGTAATCCTCGTTGGAATAACTGCATAGATTTGATACTACAACCTGGTCACTGGTCAGAAAGCCCGTCAACTCTCTGGCTATAAAAATGTATGCACCGTAAGTTCTGGTTACCAAAGGGGCAGAGGGGGTGGGGGAGGGATAAATTAGGAGGGCGGAATTAACAGATGATACACACTACTATGTATAAAACAGATAAACAGCAAGGACCTACTGTATAGCACAGGGAACTATAGCCAATACCCCATAATAAACTATAATGGAAAAATTTGAAAATAATATGTATCTGAATCACCTTGCTGTACACCTGAAACCAACGCAACGTTCTAAATCAACCGTAGTCCAGTTGATTGCAATCAAGATGCACTCTTTTGCTTAGCATGCTGTGGTTTCTAGAGCACTGTCGTCGATGTTGGCTACTCACAACCACCCTTGATGGAGTCAGGGCAGGAATGACTGCATGGCTAACGTCATGATGATAGGAAATGGCGAAGCTGGTAGCAGAACCCAGGTCTGTGGATTTCTAGCACAGCACCCTTTCCACTTATATAGCCCACTGCATCTTGTCGCACCATACTGGAGTGTGTTTTTTAACATCTTAATTTATTTTATCATCCTATCTTTTAAAAAATTTATTTATTTATTTATCCTTGGCTGCACTGGGTCTTCGTTGCGGGGCGCGGGCTTCTCATCGCGGTGGCTTCTCTTGTTGCGGAGCACGGGCTCTAGGCACGCGGGCTTCAGTAGTTGTGGCTCGCCGGCTCTTAGAGCGCAGGCTCAGTAGTTGTGGCGCAGGGGCTTAGCTGCTCCGCGGCATGTGGGATCTTCCCGGACCAGGGCTCGAACCCGTGTCCCCTGCATCGGCAGGCGGATTCTTAACCACTGCGCCACCAGGGAGGTCCCTTTATCCTCCTATCTTACGTGGGAACTTCCTTGATGGCAAGATAAGTATCATGTTAGGGAAGCGTGGCACGAAATAAGTAGGATATAGGTTTTGAAAAGCATATAGACATGACAAATTAAAGCAGCATAAGTGTTAACTATCTAGCCTCCATTTTCCAATCAGTTTAAATTACTTTAATGTATGTTTTTAAACTCAAAATTAGCTGTAATCCCAATATGTAACCCTCTTAATGCTTGGTGAATCACACTGTATCATTTCATTTTGATTTCCCTCCTTTTGCAGGGTATATCACATTCTTGAACATGGATCTGGAACTTGTATAAAAGGAAAAGAGGAATTTTCTCCGTGTATATTTTCTAGACTAGTTCTTTTACCTTAAAGCCATATATACTTTGCATGCAAATAATTCACTTAACTTTTCTTCGAAGTCTCTTAATAATTCCTTATAGCGTGCTTAAAACAAAGTCAAATCACAGTGAAAGTGGAGATCGCAAATGGTGAGCCGTTTCTCATGCCTGGCGGACACCCCCTGCAACCATTTCATTTGGAGATGAGCACACAGGAGGGTGACATGAGAGCATCTCACTAGAGCTCTGGGGACTCTGGAATGATCCTGGGTTAATCTCCAAAGAAAACCTCTCAGCCTATTTTCCATCACTATCCAAGCAACCCGGAAAAAATTAATTTGAATGAAGTTATTTTCCTGTAATGACTGTATAAAAAGACATATGTTTCAAAGAAACTGGCCTTGAACATGATTATGTGCCTCCTGATTAGAGAAAAATAACTGGGTCTAAGTGACAGTCCCGACACGCAGAGAAGAGAGGCCTTTTCAGAAAACATGTCGCTGAATGAAAGCTAGGTTAAGCAATGTCACTTTGATTTCTCTCCTCCCCGTCTTCTGCCAGTGGCAAGCTCAGCCCATCACATCTAGCTCACTTTAAAAGGAAACCACTGGAACACCATGTCCATTACTTTGTGATCATCTAAGTCTTCTTTAAGAACAGATTTGTTTGGATTTTCAGGGATTGGGAAAAGTGGATTCACGTGACTTCCACAATGGCCTGTCTTCAGCCCGCTGCCATGTCCTATTCCACCAGCCAGGACTGGGGGAGAAAAGGTGGTAGAAAAGGCCAGCGTGGGCGTGCAGACTGGCTGCGCTTCCGTAGTGAAGGTCAAGGTCTCTCCCCGACTCCTTGCCGGCATCTGGCTCTTCCTTTCAGCATCCTTTAAGGGACTGCTCGGAGACAGGCATTCATACCCTAAACACCTGTGAGAGATGACTGGGCCAGCCAGACGCATAGTCCTTGTTTCGTCATTTTCACCTGTTACCTCATTCCCTCTCTGTCTCACTATACTTGCCAAAATTCAACCTCAGGCACAGATGGTGAGAAAATGGTCTTTGCCTACCGAGCCAAAGAAAGTGCCCAAATATTAACGGGTATTTATCTAGAAACAGAACCTGAGACTTAATAGAAGAGAAGGACTTGGATTTCCAACACTAATGTCTAAACTGGGGAAGTATTTCATTGATTTAAAACAAATTGCTTCCAAGTGCACTGAGTTGTTGTTATGCGTAGAAAGGTTCAGTATGCTTATGCCTTGGTCATTCAGAATGTCCAGTCCAATGTTAGATTATAAACAGTCTCTGTTACAAGTGGCTGCCTCTGCCTTCTAATTTATAGCAGTGTTCTCTTCATCTCTTAGCCCTCACCCACCTCCAGGATTCACAGATATAAAGGTCTCCAAATGGATACCTTTTAAAAGAGTCTGAAGAGCCCTGAGGTTGGCAAACCGCTGCTTCAACGCTCCCCATATACTGAATGTTATTTCTACAGCCTGAAAGAGTGTGGCGGGGTACAAGTTTGGTTCTGATTACATAATTATGCTACAGAAGTATGAAAAAAAAATCATCACTCTAACCCTCCAGGTGCTTAAACAGTTTGATAGACTGTAGCCGTTCTGCCATCAGCGCCCCCAGCTGTGTTGCTTAGCAACATTTTAATTCCAGAAGAATCGAAGGAGATGCAATCCCTGTGGAGAGGGAAACAGAAATAAGAGGGCTGTTGACAGACGATCTGAGTTGTTTCTTCTAATATACTGTGAAGATCACTAGCTCTTTTCATGAATGATAAATGGACTGTACACAGATCAATGGGTTCAGCAATAAACGGGGACCAGGCTCCATATCTAAGGCACACAGGCCGAGAGGCCCAGAGATTTCCTCATTTCGATGATTTGGTGTGTGTTTTCTTAAAGGTTCCACGGGAGGAAATTGATCCAAGCCATCGGTCAGCCCTTGCCCTTTTGTGGTATCTGCTAATAAAAATGATTTTAGAAATGGATACTTTGGCCTTTCTATCACCGGGCAGGTGCAGCCAGGGGGCCGGAGCAATGCAGGGTAAACGGTTTCCCGCCAGAGATCTAAAAATCCCCAGATGTGCCCATGACCATTCCCTCTGTGTCTGCCTCCACACCCTGTCGTAAGCCAAGCAGGTGCACACGGAGGAGGGAGATGAGATATTTCTGAAATATTGAGAATGGCCAATTGTATGAATACTTGCTTATCTCTAAGCCAATCACAATGAGCTCCTTTAGTGTAAGGCATTTAAAATCTGATTGGTTGGTATTATCTGGAGGTAGGAAAAATATTACATATTCACATAATTAGAGGGAAAGACTTCTGAATCACAGACATATAAACATACAGACAGATACAGAGAGCTTATAGTTTTAGTTCTAAAATTTCAGACATAAGTCAAGCATATACAAAGTTAACACGTCCATTTTAAAGACCTGGTCTCTCCTCAGTGGGTATACAGTCTCAATTTATTTGAGCTCAAAATACACTCACACAAAAGAACAATAAACCAGATTCTCTGTCCTCTTTCACCCAACAGAGACAAGGTCTCAATAAATCATCAGTCCCTTTCTAGGGATCAACAGATGGTCAGCCCGAATAGAAAGGAGAACCATCCAGGAAGCTTAGGGGAGTCATGAGGAAGGATGGAGTTGAGTCTTATCTCAGAATGTGGATGGCAGTGTGGTCCTTTGAAATTAGCCATTTTCCAGAACGTGAAAGGATGGAGTGGGAGTGGGGGAGTTCTTAATGATCGCTGTTTTCCACAAGCACAGGGCTCAGGTTTAAAAAAAAAAAAATTGGAGGGAAAAGTGGAGAGAGGAGGATGGAGTTATGAACCTAAGGGCCCACTCTCACAGGCACTGCTGAATTTCCCAGGCAGCCCTGGCAGTGCCCGCCTGTGTCTGAAAGCTGCACTTGGACCAGTAACCATGCTCCCCGGGAGAGGAAAATTGCTTTCTGGGTCTCCGGTCTGCTTATCTCCTCAGGTTTCTGAAGAGCATTTTATATTGCTTATTGTTTTGGTAACTAGTTGCAAAGATTATGCCTGCTAATGTTGTCTAATTGCATTTTTTTCTTCTGTTCACAGGCTGTTGAAAAGGCAAAATCTAAGAATAATCCTGTAAAGTAAGTTATTTTTTTTTATTAGTTGGAGATGTTCATTTGAATGTACTCCAGGCATGTGAAAAAAGAAGGTCGTAAAAGAGACCTTGATTTTGAGTTCATCTCTATTCGTGACAATTTAAAAACAAAAACAAAAACAAAACAAGCAGGAAAAAAAAAAAAACCCTCCAATGAGCAGGGACCAGCTTTTTGATTTTTCCTGTGGTCCTGATGAGGAAGTGCTCCAAGTTATGCCCAGTTTACATAAATTAATATGTGCCGTCCATGAATAGCTGCCAAATACTATTATAATCATATTCAATGCAGAGTACTTCAAGCCTTTGGGTTTTGCACATGCTAAAAAGATTACATTTTTAATTGCAAACCTTGGACCTATGACAGAGACGTAAATGGCTGAAAATGTGCCAAGTGATTTCCAGCCACGTGGGGAGGTTTGGCACCTCAGCATCAAGGCCTCGCTACTCTGTTAATGAAAAGCTCATAAAAATATATTTAACTGAAGGTTTTTCTAGCTAACAGAGGCATTTCCAAGGCATTTTATGAGACACTCTTAAATTATAAACAAGCCGCACAGCACTCTTTTAAATATAGTACATCTTAGACAGCCTGTCTTTTCCAGAAGGGAGACTTTCAAATTAAAGATGGCTGTCTTGTCATTTGGGTTTGTGACATCTGATTGCAGTGTTATGATGCATACCAGTTCCACCAGCCATGTGGCCTAGGGAAGATCTGCTCTATTTGCCGGGTTACTACAGGTCTGGTAATATCACATCTCTAGGAACTATGTGTTAACTTATGTCAGCCGACTTCCATTAGAGTGGATAACAAATGCAGAAACGGGGAGTGCATTGATTTGTTTTTTAATCTGTATCTTTTAATATAAAGTGTGTCTCCTGTAGATGGCACATAGTCAGATCTTGTTTTTTTCCCCCCAGTCTTACAGTCTCTGCCTTTTGACTGGATTGTTAAATCCATTCACATTTAATGTTATTATTGATAGAGTTGGATATATATATATATAGTTAGTTATACAGTTTTCTAGTTGGGACTGCATTGATTTTTGTTGTTGTTGTTGTTTTGTTGCGGTACGCGGGCCTCTCACTGCCGTGGCCTCTCCCGTTGCGGAGCACAGGCTCCGGACGCGCAGGCTCAGCGGCCATGGCTCACGGGCCCAGCCGCTCCGCGGCACGTGGGATCTTCCCGGACCGGGACACGAACCCGTGTCCCCTGCATCGGCAGGCGGACTCTCAACCACTGCGCCACCAGGGAAGCCCTGCATTGATTTTTAATAGTTTCTGGGAGAATGGTTTAGCTAATGCCAGTGACAAGAAGGCTGCTTGCGTTTTATAAAATAATTAACTTTTCCAAGTCACCAGGGTAGTGTTTAGCACACCATTAAATCCAAGCTCCAATTCATTTTTCCAAAAGGTTTTGTGTACTTTGTTTTTAAATTTAATTTTCTTAGGCCATGGAATATTCCTTATCAGCCTTCTGTAGCCTCTGGAGGGCTATCTGTGGTCTGGAGATGTATTATGCTATAGTCGTCCTATGGGAGCATTTTTAGTAGCTGAATCTTGGTCTGGTTGTTTGGTTGGGGTTGAAATCTTCTCTGCAGCCTGATTTCTTTTCTGTCTTTGCCCGGAAGGCTTCTCTACTGCGAGCCCATGGCAGGCAAGCTCCATGGATTAGAGGATGGTGCTAATGAGGCCTAGGCCAGGTCTTGAGTCCCTGGGTGGGCCATTAGTGATCTTCTTTCCCGCAGTCCGACTGCGCCCCTCCCTCCAGTCCACCCGCGGGCAGATGCATGCCCCGGGTCACAAGGGATGGGGCAGAGGCAGGCGGAGTGTAAATCTGGCCCTCGGTGGGACAGACATCTCCAAGTTCAAGCCCTCCCGATAGGAAATGAGTCCCAAGCTCCATCTTTGCGTGCACAAGACAGCCTGTTGGCAGTGTGCGGGGCTTCGTTAAATCGTACTGATGGCCTGGAAGTGGGACCAGTTTTCTGTCTCCTCCTTGTGAGAATTCGACCCTACAGATAATTATATTTTTTTATGAGCTCTGGCTAATTCCCAGTACGGACTGTATCGAATGTCTAGCACTTTAAGGAACGTTGTAACGAGAAAACAGAAAAACTAGAAGAGCCAAAGGATTACTAACAGAATGTGGAACAATGTTTTACTCTTAAGTACATTTGAAGATCTGTCCAGTTAACAAACGTAAGTCACAACCAACTGGTAGGTGTTTAGCATTGTTTTCCAATTAAATAAGATACCGCTGTCAGCGTGAGTTTGAGTGTCCTGTTGCGTTTGGTACCTAATACCTGATACCTAACTCAGTTGCCCAGCCACAGCCATCTGGGTGCTTTAAGAAGACAGCCTTCTTCAAGACCTCAGCTCAGGGACGGGAATTTCAGAACACGGCTCAATTAAACTGCCTGACAGCAGAGCAGAAGCGAAGTTTTTAACAGTTTTATGTATAGTGGTCCTCTTTCCGTCTCTGGTGTCTGCCAGAGAATTTCAGTCACACACAGTGCACTGCGATCCCAAGGAGAGTCAGGGCTTGTTACGTGTTTTCTGAAGGAATGAGCAAGTAAACAAACTGGACACATCCCAGAAAACAGTCCTTTCAGGAACCTGGCCTGGAGGTTTAATAAGACTGGTACCTACCCTAGTAGAGTGTCGGGGCCAAAGGGTTCGTGTGTTGTAACTGACCGAGGCGTCCATTCTCTTCTTCTGATTCACGCCGCGTGTAAAATGTTCCTACGTTGCTCTGGTTCATACTAACTGCTTCGCTTCTGACCATTTATTGGCTTGATCTTGTATATGAGAATTAACATGTGATTGTTTGGGCGTACAATGAAAAGTGTGCACGGCCTTGCTGGAACAGGAGAGGTCTGGAGGCATCATTTAAAACAGCTCAAGTATGAGCACACATTGGTGAAGATGATCATTATGTGTGATTGGATGTCATCCTCTGGTGCAGAGTTTGGCAAATGGTTGGGGCAAAAACATCAAAAGAAGACTATTACATGACAGGGGAAAATTATACAAAATTCAAATTTCAGTGTCCATAAAAGAAGTTTTATTGGCACACGGCTACACTCATTTGTTTCAGTATCGCCTGTGGCTCCTTCTGTGCTACAGTGGCAGAGTTGAGACTGTACAAACCACCAAACCAAAAATATTTACTATCTGGCCCCTTCCAGGAAAAGTTTGCTGACCCCTGCTCTGGTTGGTCAGGTAGGAAAAGGCGCAGATGTAAACTTTTCCATGACAGTGAAGGTTAACTTCACTGTCATGAACCCTTTCTCTTTTTGTCCTCTAAAACACTGAGTAGGTATTCACTGAGCCCTTTATCTTGTGTTCAGGACTTCCTGGGGCTGAGGTGTCACCTAATCCTTATTCAGAGCACAGAGACCATTCCGAATTCAGGGTCATTGAAAATCGTTATGGACATGAGGTCCATTGACGGGGCAGTGATGCCTCAGAAACCCGTGAACACATAGCTAGAGCATGTTGGTAGTCTTCCAAGTTGTGCGTAGATGGATATATTGCAAATGGCATATACATTTTCTAAAATTCTGTTCCTTCCCAAGATCTAACTAAGGCTAATTAAGCTTTCAATTCAAGTGAGGGTGAATGATTCACAATGTTATTTACTTTGTATATTTTCTTCTCTAAAGGTTCGCCTCCCCCCTCCCTATTTCTCAACCACTCGTTTAATTTATTTTTAATACCTTCATGGTTGTAAGCTTCTTTCATCACCGTAGGGAGACGGTGGTACACATTAATTACACTCCATACAAAGGAGAAATTAAATATATGCTTAGTGAATGTAAGCAGATAATGTACCTGGATTCACTAACAACTTTACCTTGAAACATTCAATATTACCTCTGAGGATAAGAATCAAAATTGTACGTTCTTAAGATCAGTGATCAGGACAAGAGATGCTGGCGTACCTATCAGTCAATTGGAGCCATGCCCGTATCAACGCTTGATTAGTATGTTCAAACCGTGCCTCTTTAATGTGTCAGAGAGACTTTCGCTTGTATGTGAACGTTCTGCAGCAATTATCTGCAAGCTTCATTGTGGCAACAAGGCCTGAGAGATGTACAGATTTCTTTTACCATATGTGACTTATCACATACGTTTTTTAAAAAAACACATTTCTGTTATTAAGACATATGTGATAGTACACTTCTGCAAATGTGAATTGCTTTTGGCTAAAAGCCACATGCACTAATAAGTTGAGTTGAATCTAACCGAGGTTGACATCTGTTACCAAAAGGGTGGGCAGCAAGCAGTTATCACGTTACACGTCGACAGCGTTAAGCAACGTGGTGGTTGTCTTTCACAAATCGGGATCCGAATCCACTCTGCTTAGGAAATTACAGCTTCATTTAGGCACTGATCCATCTTATAGATATGGTGGTTTCATTATTGAAAATGACAAATAGCCACAAAGATTTTCCTGACCACGATGGTTGTGCATTATTCATTTATTCATCCAATGACTATTTATTGAGGACCTCCAGCATTCCAGGAACTGTGATAGATGCTGAGGGAATTAAAAATAAATCTGACACAGGTCTTACCCTCGAGGAGTTTAGAGTCCAGGAGGAGAGATCAAATCGGTTTGTAAAGAACTAAATACAAGACAGAGAGACCGACGTTTGTTAAGTGGGGACAGATAAGATACAAGGGAGGCCCTCGGGATGGAAAGTGCTTCTGCTTATCACTATCGGAGAAGATGGGGGAGGGGGAGCGGAGGAAGAGACATTAGGACCGGGACTTCAGAGACTCCTGGCTTGAGACGCTGGTGCCGAGGTGGCAGGCAGTGAAAGGACCGGCTGGAAACTGAGGCTCCGAAGAAATGATGGCCTAGGGCCCTCGGAGCTTATCCACATAAAAGAAGTGAGCTTGGTAGAGTCGGATAACATTGAAGACCTCTACCTTGTTACTGTGAATCATCAGTTAGTCCACTAGTTATTAAACATAAACAAAGAGCCCATGGACCTGGGGTCTAGTCCTGAATCTAACACTAGCCTGTGGTGTGAAATCGGGTATGTTCCTTCCTTGCTACACACCTCAGCTAGATTATTTATATGGTTCTTCCACCTCTTAAACATAAAGCAAAGCTTCAGATTTTGTTTTATAATGATGCTTATTTGCGGAAATACTTGATGTTAAAGTTTGATGTAGATGCATACCAGCCCATACATTATAAACATTGCGTATATGATATATGCGTTTATACACACACATCACGCGGGCGCGCACACACACACACACACACACACACACACACACACACAGTGCCTTTTCCCATAATCTCTGCCTCGTGCATTCATGAAATGAGGGACAAGCCACATCACTAAAGTTTTAAAGAACTATGTTAGCTAGATTAGCATGGCTCCCAGGATGTTGGGGTTGAGCCTCTTAGATGACCCCTGTGACCAAAGGTGATTTGTGGCCGGAGTCCATATCTCTGTGGTGCTCTTGGACACACGCGCAGCTCAGACACGCAGAGCATCCCTGCAATCTCCATGTCCTCTCAGGATGATAAGGCCACGGATTCTGCACTGTGTTCTGCCGAGTCTTGTGGGACTGTCTCCTTTTGGAACAAAAGGCTCCAGCGCCACGGAGCTTTGGCAGACACTGTGCCAGCCCTTTCCTGGAGCACCCTGTGAATGATGCAGGCTCAGAGAGGTCCTGTAGAAAGAGACCAACTTATCTTTGTCCTACCCAAGGTTTCCCAAACGTGTTGGGCCAGAGGGCACCTTTATCCAGCACGGTGGGTCATGGGATACAGAATCGGATGCTCCGGTCTATGCAAAATAAAAGGACCACATGGAGGCCTGGCCTCCGTAGGTGGTTTGAGAAACCCAGGACCTATTAATTGGTGTCCAGTCTCTAACAAGAGTATTCGAGGTGAGCGGATGATTGAAAACGTCCACCACGGGAAGGAAGGAAATCCCCCATGTCTGAAATGATAGACTATCTCCTGTGTCTTTTACTGTGTCACAGTGTCAATGAGTTTTATCAGTTGTGGGTGTTCTGGAGAGCAGTTCTCAATGAGGGGAGGGGGCGTTTAGGGTTAGGTCCCTCTGAATGAGATCCCTGAAGCCAGCAGTCTGCAGTGTGCACTCTACGATGTCAGCTAAAGCATAGTCACCCTCTAATCGGCTCTGGCCATTTTAAAGGTGGTTAAAGGAAAGATAACAATAAAACCTAAAAGCTTGATGAGAACCTTTCTTCTTTAGGTGGTCAATTAACACTAAGCACCAGGATGATAAAATGGAAATAGAAAGCACCCAGTTATTGGTGCAGCAGAGTGGCCATTTTAAAGGAAATTCAGCCACTTTTTAAGCAACATTTTGAAAACACCTCTTTTTATCCTGTACTTCATTAAGTAGCATGTTACTTTCTAACTCTGTTCTTCGTATTAGCATTTGCTGCTTAAACAGAAATGGACGACTTTGTTTATTAATCCATGCACGCAAGTCAACTCAGTTTTTGATACATGAGTTACACCTAGAATTTTACTTTAACATTACCATTCAGCGATCTTCCAGAAAACCGTTGAAAACTCAGAATCACGTGGCTGATCTGCTCGAACTTCCAAGACGTCATGTCATGTGTTCTCTTAACCATCATGATTTGCGCACCTACTCTGTGCCAGGCTCCATTGAAAGGGAGAGGAGTTAGGGAAAGCTTCTGCCCTGAAAGTTGACACACTCTGGGAGGAAACGGACACATCATGCCCTGCAGGCTCTGCGATTGAAGCGTATGCAGCATCTTTCGTGCCTGGGATGCAGGATCGAGCACCTGCTTGGAGGGGGCTCTCCCTAGCTCAGCAGGGGCCCCAGTGAACAGTGGGGATGAAGCCATTCAAAAGAGAACAACACTTTTCAAAAGGCGCGACGAGAGGAAAGCACATGCGTGTTGTGAGCAGTATCTGGGAGGTCGAGGCAGCTAAGGAGAAGAGGCGTTTTTCACAGGAGCAGGAAATACCAAGCTTACTGGAAGCAACACACCGCCAAAGACTCGGGCCCCACTTTTAGCATGAAGAGGAGAGTAGTACAGTGTAGACACAACTAAGAAAACGCTAAACAGGATTCTTTTGTTCCAGAAAGTTAAAGGTGCGATGTAGGGATGGATTATAAGGCACCCTTTAAAAAATGTTTGTGGGGAAATAGGCATCAAATCCTTTCTGATTACATCTGGCTAATCCTTCTCTGTGGACTGTCATGTAACTCTCGCTCCTGCAGGGCGCCTCTGAGCCTCCAGCTGTTCCCTTGTGGCTTTACCAACCCTTGATTGTTTCTTACGTTTGAAAATTTTAAATTTTCATACAGTACCTTTCACGTTATTCAAACATCTAGGCTACACCAAGACATACTATTTTCGGTAGGCGTGACACATAACACTATTATTCTAGCTTCGTTTTCTGAATTCGTTCCACAGACATACAAATTCTTTCTGAATGTATTTTTATCATCCGCAAATGTAAGCACAGTAGGGCTATTTTTATTTCTAGAGAAATGATGCATGGCCCCCCTGGTAACTACGCGCAGGGCTCCAAAACGCTAAATCCATCCTCCGTCTACCACAGAACAGGATCAAAGTCAGAAGCCTGGGGTCATAAGTTATTTCGTTGACCACTAGTTTAGGGAGACCGAGAACAGGAGGAATGACTTACTTTGGCCAGGGACTGAAATAGGAAACAAATAGTTTCTGCTTTATTTAAGCTTTTGCCTAAACCAACAGCAGTTATCTGGAGAGTCAACATTTAAAAAAAAAGACAAAACAACAGAAAAAAGCTAAGTCATTCTTCCACAGGAAAATGTTTCCGTTTGTAGAATTTGTAGCATGGCGGTAGATCGCGTGTCCTTATCATCCAGTTTTTACGTGCACACACATCTGTGTACTCTGTGCACCCATCTACCCTCATGCTCCGAGGTAATTTAAATCCGAGATAGACTTGTTGCTGAAGACGTTGCAGATCTTTTCCTCCGTGTCCATTTCCCTGTCCTGGCCACACCCTAATGTTTTGACTGCTTTCCTTCTTCTCTTCTTAACCCTCATGTTCCCACAAGCGGGGTCCACGTAGTTAGGGAAAATACTTCAGAAAACTCTGGATTTTTGCTTATTTTGTTAGCAGCTTCAGGGCGTGAATGGCTGTCTACCTCCATGGCAGCCCTGTGAGTTACTGGTCTCCGCGTTATCAAACTCTGTAAGTGGGAGTGGCCAGGAATCTGCTAATAATAGCATCTCCACGGAGAAGCACACCTTATTCATTTCTCTACCACCAGCTGGAGATGTGTATTACTACCCACATTGGCTAAGTGAAAGGAAGGTTAACTGGCCTCAAATCATGATACCAGGGTTTACTAAGCAAATTCGACAAGCTGGTAAACTTGCTTTGAAGATCTGCGTAGACGTGTATATACTCTCTCTACCCGCGTATATGCATTCATATATAACTTAAACCCCACCTACTTCCAAAAATAGATTTGATGCGATTGAAACAAGACTGTAGAGGAGGATGTTTAAAAGAAACAGGAGACCCTACTATTTCCTAGCACTGCAGAAACATCTGTTTTCATATATGATGCAACTAGAAAATGCTGTGTGGTTGGTTTTAAATCTACCCAAATGAGGGCTGCCCTGCAATAACGGAGCTGAGCATTGCCGGCCGCATCTGCAGGGGCGTCATGGCGGTGCAGAGGCTTTCGGGAGATCCTCTTGGGACGTTCCATCACGCATGTGTGACGGGTGGTAGACCTTTGAATTGGGGTTGAACTTTTGAAAACTGACTAGTCCAGGACAGTGATTTAGAGTCATGGATGTTGAAAAAGTGGGTAATCAAGACAATCGATGTAATATTGTTTCAAAATATTAGTGGTTCTCTCTTGTGGGTAGTGAATGCCCTGAGGAGGGAATTTACAAAGGCTCTGTAAAACAACAGCCGCAGCATTGTGTGCAAAATAGCAGCCCGTCCCGCATACACGCTCCCCATCCCCTTTACCCGACTTTATCTTTCCTCTTCAGCAGTTGTTAGCATACCGTATCTATCCATCTGTCTGTCTCTCTGTCAGGTCGATCTGTTTAGCTATCAACTGTCTAAGGTTTGAAGCACCACCTTCCATGAGAATGTCAGGTCCATATGAGGGAGAACTTTGTTATTCACTGCTATAACCTTGGTACCTCAAACAGTCCCTGGCATACAGTAGGAGCTCAGTATTTGTTGAAGGAATGAGTGCAGGTGTCTAAGGATGTGACTTTGAAGTTCCACTCTCATAGTTCAGCATGAGTATGAGTTTAATCTTAGAGGAAGCCTGATTTTGCACTCTCCTCGTTAGCCCTCATCTGAGTTATAACTTTTCCTAGAAAGGAGCCAAGCTTTCCTTTAAAGGAGTCAATATTCCATCTGGGCTAAACTCTGAGGCATTTTAAAGTGACCTGTCCTGTCTATATAGAGCTAGAATTTTCTGTCTCAGTTGATGCCTCCGCTCTATACCCGCCTTCCTACTCAGGATATATGTCCTGCTCTTGATTTTGAAGGGAAGGTGCGGGTGGGGGGGTGCGGAAAGATGTCAGCGTCCCTGTGGGCGGGGCTTAGGCGTGGGCAGTTGCATTTGATGTCATTAAGCATTCTCAAGAATGACAGAAGGCACATTTTTGTCCCTCTAGGACAAGGAAACAGAGCATTCAGTTAACAGGTGACAACACGTGATAGTTCCTATGTTTTGGAAAGGCCATCTTGATGCTCAGAAACTAGCAGGATGGGACACACAGCGGCCAATGCCAAAACATGCACACTTGCCCTCTTCCCCGGCGCTGGGGAGTCTGAGAAGCTCCTGATCTGCGGTTCCTCCTCCCCCCATACTTCACCGTCACAGCATGAAGAAGCCTTTGGTCAGTGCCCACATTGACCAACAGCCCCGGCTCTCCCTTTAAGGGAGCTGGTCTTCAAGCCACAAGGGTTCAGGCAGTAACTCCGTGCAGCAGTACAACGAAACAAACCTTCTTTCATCTCATGTCATTTTCATGAATATGTAAGTAATTAAATCCTTTGGTCACATCTCAGTAGACGGAGTTTAAAAAACAAATTTCTCACTGGATATCGATGTGTCTGAAAGAAACTAAAAAACAAGACCGTGTTTCAGGAAATAACACTGCTTCAAGGTTCATTTTGCCTCATACAGCATTTCCTAGAATTGAATTGCCTGATCTCCTCCCTCGGGGATTGCTCTTATGCTTGCAAAAATCGAGGCTGATTTTATTGGAAAATCATCTCTGGATGAGGCACGTACTCCAGAGGAACCTTTTGCATGGGACGAACAGGTTTCTGGTGCCCATGGCACGTTATCCAGGCCGATGCTGTGTGAGTTCGCAATCTTTCTGTTCATTCAGCCAGCACATTCATTAGCGATCCTTCAGGCAGGGTGAAAGAACAAGACAGGTTAGGGAAATTTACTTTGAATTGTTTGGGGGACTTACTGACTTACAGGTCAGTAATCTAATTCTAGCTTTTAACAAACACATTAAATATTTTACTCGTCATGGCAGGACTCCCTGTAGTTTGTACTTCAAATGCTGATCATAAAACAATTTGGCACAAAGATCTAGGACGTTGAAGCTCTTGGATGGATGACAGGGCTGAATTATGGAGGGAGAATGGTGACACTGAGTAGTGAAGCTCTCACACTACCTTTGCAGGCATAGCTCATCCATCAGTCACTGCCTGCTTGTTGACTTTTTTAGTTATGAAAAGAATCCAGAGTTATCTTGACAGCACAGCTAAACAGGAGACCCCAATTCAGAAATGTACCCCAGCTCCCAAACTCCACCAAGTGCAAACTAAGAATATTATAGACAGAATACATTGAGCCTCCAGGACAGAGGAAGGGAAGGAGAAAACTGATGTAGAAGCCACACATCAGGGGGCTCTGGTAACCCTGGGGTGACATGGACTCTGGAGACTGAAGAAAAGGTACTCAAAAGCTTATCTGATTCATGGTTATGGGAGAGTTGGCGTGGACGGAAAGACAGAAAGGATAGTTTTTTGAACAAGAGCGGGAGACAGAGCAGACCCTCATCAAAGTATAGACTGCATCTTAGCCCTTGAACTTCTTAGGCAAAACCTACACTAGGAAGGAGAGAGAAGATTCCCCTGTTGTGTTGCTGTTAAAAGTCTCTCTGCTTACGGCCACTCATCAGAGCGCGAGAAAACTTGATCAGAGGTGATGGGCTCGATGCCTACCTCTAGGTTTCAAATAATTCAGACGTTAAGTGTAAAAGCCAAGATGTCGGTCTGTGCTGACTGGTTGGGACCCTTCTTTTATGAATTTTGTGCCCAGATTATTACTATCATTACTTTAACCGAGAGAGGGAAAGTAAAACAATGCCCAGGATCCAGCAGTCCCACAAAGCTCTTTAAGTACTGATGTACCTGACATAAGGCTTAATACTTGGGTTTCCAGCAATCAGGAAGCAGCCCTATGCAATAGCAACGGAGCTCAGTTCCCAGTGGGCATAACGGAGCTGATTAGATATATTGAGTTCTTTGTGTCATTCAAAGAAAGCAGAATCTCATACACGTCGGTGTTAGCTTCCTCTCACTTCATTTCAATTTTCAATAACCAGTGTCATCACATGTAACAGTTTCTTCATAATGAAACTTCATGTCGAATTGGATTTGTCTTTCAAGTGAAAGCACATGGTGAAGCCTTCTGAAATCTGATCCTTGAAAGAATTTTTACCGCTACAAAAATCTTCAGTATACCTCAAATTCCCCCCAAAACAAGAATAAGGCAGCAAATGAATAATAAAAACAAAATTGCTATGTTTGAAAAAAAAAAGTTATATTTCTTCTTTTGCTATTTGAGAGGCCTGGGGGAAAAAGTGCTCTTGTTCATCAAAATAATTTGGTTAATGGAACTACCACGTGTAGAGAGAAGGATTTTCAAGGAATTACAAGAGTGTCTGATCCAGAGACCATCTCACACGTAATGTAATCCTTCGTCGATGATTTAGGAAGACCATGCAAGATTATCACAATGAGCAGTTCTCATCGTGCCATTTGCACGGGAATCCTGGTTGCTCAAAAGTTCTCGGTGTTTACTGTTGGTAGGAATGTAAATTGGTGCAGCCACTATGGAAAACAGTATGGAGGTTCCTCAAAAAACTAACAAGAGAGCTACCATATGATCCAGCAGTCCCACTCCTGGGCATATACCCAGAAAAGATGAAAACTCTAATTTGAAAAGACGCATGCACCCCAGTGTTCACAGCAGCACTATTCACAGTAGCCAAGACATGGAAGCCACCTAAGTGTCCATCGACAGATGAATGGATCAAGAAGACGTGCTGTATGTACAGCAGTAATAATAGCCCCTTGGCATTGAGCGCCTACACTGGGTCAGGCACTTCACATGCAGGTGACACCTTGTGTCATGTTTCTTAGGGGTTAAATTACGCCCCCAAAAGATATGCTGAAACCCTCATCCCCAGTACCTGCGAGGGGAGCTTATTGGGAAATAGGGCCTTTGCAGATGTAGCTGAGTTAAGATGAGGTCGTTACAACAACCCCACTGCTGGGCATATACCCTGAGAAAACCATAATTCAGAAAGAGTCATGTACCACAATGTTCACTGCAGCTCTGTTTACAATCGCCAGGACACGGAAGCCACCTAAGCGTCCATCGACAGATGAGTGGATAGAGAAGACGTGCTGTATGTACAGTTGACCCTGAACAACACAGGGGTTTAGGGGCACCAACTCCTGCACGTAGTGAAAGATCCAGGTATAACTCCACAGTCAGATTCAGCAAACTGTGGATCATGTAGTACCATAGTACATATTTAGTGAAAAAAAAAATCCATGTATAAGTGGCCCCATGCAGTTCAAACCCATGTTGTTCAAGGGTCAACTTTATATCTGATGGAATCTTATTCAGCCACACAAAAAAGAAGGAAATCCTGTCATTTGTGACACTATAGGTGAACCTTGAGGTCATTATGCCAAGTGAAATAAGACAGAGAAAGTCAAATACTGTATGATCTCACTGATATGTGGAATCTAAAAAGAAAACCAAACTCATAGAAAGAGAGAGTAGATTAGTAGTTGCCGGGGCGGGGGGACATGGGTGAAGGTGGTCAGAGGGTATAAACCTCCAGTGTTAAGGTGAGTAAGTTCTGGGGATGCAACGTACAGCATGGTGACTGTAGTTAACAATACTGTATTGTCTACTTGAAAGTTGCTAAGAGAGTTGATCTTAAAAGTTCTCACCACACAGACCAAAAAAAAAAATGTAACTATTTGAGGTGATGGGTGTGTTACCTAACCTGATGGTGGTACTTGTTTTGCAATAGAGTATATCAGATCATCACGTTATACACCTTAAACTTACACAATGTTAAATGTCAATTATATCTCGCTAAAGATGGGGAAAAAAAGAGCTAGGTGTGTAGATGCAACCATGCTCAGTCTCACTCCTCAAAGAATCCAGTTCTGCTCCTGGATTTGGCAGTTTGGTGTTAAATCACCCCTGTGCTCCACCCGCTTCCGACCGCCTCGACGGAACTATAGTCAATCTCGCAGTGATGTGAAAAACATTAATCTAGTGTCCGCACAAATTCTCCAATGTCCAGATAAGCCAAGTATCACCTAGACAGCTTGTCTACTAATTCTCCGACATGAAAATAGTTGAATTAGGGTGGTTTGGCGATGGATTATTGAGAACGGAACTTCCCCACAGTTTTTTACTGGCGAAGATTGCAGAAATGCAGGTCTACTGATCCTTGTAACACTTGGGGTGGCAGGACCCAGGAGCCCTAGAGTCTCTTGACTACAAACCATACTATTCCAATCCTTTCCTACATGGACCAACATGTGGAAAAGGTTAGAAAACACTGTTCTAGGGACTTGAGCGTTATGCATCCATATTCATCCTTCTTAAGATTAAAATTTTTCAAAGCAAGGTAACGTCCTCAGATAGTGAAAGCTTCAAGGTCATAGTTCTCTCTTCCTTCCGCCAATTGTTGATGGGCTAAGTTAGCGTTTCCCAAAGTGTGGTCCGTGGATCGTGTTTTGAAGGATGTTAACAGGTGTTATGCAGGAAACAAAACCAACAGGTGCATGTGTGGGTGTGTGTGTTTGGTGCAAAGTGGTCAAATAAATACAGGAAATGCTGGGTTCAAAAGTTTTCTCCTAAGTTGAATTTTGAGCCCTTAACATTCTAATGGACATTGTGCATCTCTCAGAGAGGGAATACAGGTTATTGCAGTGGTTCCCTAGCATGTTTGACCTGGAAGCCTTTTGTCTATGGAATAGCAAAATCTACTTAGAGACATGCTGGGATCAGTAAAGCTGGGTTGCATTAATGATATCAGCTCAGTAAGTTAAGCAAAGTCATTCTCATTTGAGGGTACCTCAGTGAGCCAGAAACACGTTTCTTTAGCCAACCTACTATTGATATTTGGAGCCACTGGGGCACAACCTGGAAGGTTCACCAGCTTACCAAGGAGGCCACTAGTCTGAATCAACTAGACAGTGGTCCTAAGCAGTCTTCAAGCCCCCAGCCCCATTGTAAGCAGGTAAAGTGAACTGGAAAATTGGAGTAATGATCTGATGAATTACATAAATATGAATACCCATACTGTCCAGATCAGCATCTCCTGTAATGTCTATCCCTCTCTTAAAACTGTCTCTATTTTAGACATATACATTGGTGTTTTTGAGATGATGACACAATTTTTAAAACTAGCTATTTTAAGATATAATTCACATAGTATATTCACAGCTTTGTACAACAGTCACCACAATCAATTTTAGAACATTTCCACCATCCCAAAATGAAACCCTGTGCCCATTAAGCAGCCACTCGCCACTCTTCCCTCCTCCCAGCCCTTACCACTAATCTACTTTCTGTATCTATGGATTTGTCTATTCTGGACATTTCATATAAGTGGAATAATACAACATGTGGTCTTATGTGTCTGGCTTCCTTCACTTAGCATCATGTTTTCAAGGTTCATCGATATTGTAGCATGAATCAGTACTTCATTCCTTTTTATGGCTGTAAAATATTCCATTTTAAGGATAGACCACATCATGTTTATCCATTCATCAACAAGGGACATTTGGGTTGTTGTCACCTTTTTGACTGTTATGAATAGTGCTGCTGTGAACATTGACGCACAAGTTTTTGTGTAGTCACTCTTTTAGGCATATACCTAGGAGTGGAAATGCTGGATCATATGGTAATTCTATGTTTAGCCTTTTGAGAACCTGCCAGATTATTTTCTACAGTGGCTGCCTCATTTACATTCTCACCAGCAGCGTATGAGGCTTGCACTTTCTTGGCACTGTCACCAACATTTGTTATTATCCGTCTTTTTGTTTATTGTCATCTTAGTGGGTGTGAAGTGAAATCGGTTTGGATTTGCATTTACCTGATGGCTAATGGTGTCAAGCATTCTTTCATGTGCTTATTGGCCAATTCTATATTTTCTTTGGAGAAATACCTATTCAGATCCTGTGTCTTTTTATTATTGAGTTGTGATAATTCTTTATATATTCTCAACACAAGTCCCTTATCATATATGATTTGCAAAAGTTTTCTTCTATTCTGTGCGTTGTCTTTTAACTTTTTGATGATGTCCTTTGAAGCACAAAAGTTTCTAATTTTGAAGAAATCCAACTTATCTATTTTTTCTCTTTGGTTGATTGTGCTTTGGGTGTCATATCTGAGAACCCATGGTCTAACCCCAGGTCATGAAGGTTTGCACCTATGATTTCTTCTAACGGTTTTAGGTCTTAGGTCTTATTTTTATGTCTTTGATCCATTTTGACTTGATTTTTATATATGGTGTGAGGTAGAGGTCCAACTTCATTCTTTTGCATGTAGAAATCCAATTGTCCCAGCCCCATTTGTTGAAAAGACATAAATGTGAGAGTTTATTTCTGCACGCTTATTGCTGGTCCATTGATCTATACATCTATCCTTATTCCAGTACCACACTGTCTTGATTGTCGTGATTACTGTAGCTTTGTAGTAGGTTTTGAAATGGCTTTGATTACTATAGCCTTGTAATAGGTTTTGAAATAGGGAAGTGTGATTCCTCCCAATTTGTTCTTTTTCAAGTTTTGGGTTTTGTTTTTTGTTTTTTGGGGGTTTTTTTTTTTGGCTGTTCTGGGTCCCCGTTACACATTGTTTAACCCCATTTTACAGTGTATAGACACTGTCTTTTGGTTTAGAAGGCTAAACCAAAGAGTAGGTATTTAGACTTTGCATGTGTGACACAAAGACAAAAGCCTTAGCAATACGGAAGTGGATATTTCCAATTCTGAATCCAAGAGCTCCAAGAGAATGGTATATTGGGAATCCGGCCTCAAGTCTATTCAATAGTCTGTGAACTAGGGTGTAATCAAGGTCCTCTCCAAATCTGTGTGTTTACACTCATGAATCACTGTGATTTGTATTCCTCTTCCAACTATGCTGGAGACTGAGAGTCCCCATAGCCTCCGTTGTGGATGAGAACCACTAGCTGACTCTAACTAGGGAATGTCAACAGAAAATTTAAAAAAGGTCTTCCCTTTTCTACATTCCAAACGTATAGTGAGGAGGAATTAATAGCATTTTAAGTGTGTTGAGAGATTTCGCAACAAAAGAAAATTATTACTTGATATGTTTAATGCTTAGAAGGAAATTATGTGGCTCTTTCTCGGAAGCATCTAACATCTTATGGATTGGTAAACTGGTGTTAAGTATGAATGGTGTTCTTCAGTTCTGTAAACTATTCATTCTACTTATAAAACGGGGGGCGGGAGGGTATGGCTATTGTATCACCTATCCAAGGCTTCCCAATCCATCTTCTTACTTCTTGGCATTTTTCTATAATTTTATGAAATATTTTAATATGACAAAGTCACTTCAATTACACAGTCATTACAAGTTTTGCCAAGGTTGAGTGTGGATCGTTTTGTGTTCATTAGAGCACAAAATTAGAATTTTCATTGCTGCAACTGTAAACACTGTTTGGCTCAAAGGAATCAAGCATTTTCTCATAAAATCTTGGAGAGCTGATAATTGGCATTTTCCCTGTTTTCCAGCATATTTTAATTTTTTGAAACTATTTTCTGTTTTCCGTCCCTTGGTATATTTCTTTTGGCCTGGAAGTTGCATAAGTGAGCTCTTCCAAATGAATGGCATTGCATGCAGTGCGTGAACTAGTGAGCACAGAGAGAACCGTCCCCAGAGTCAGGAAGAAGAGAATAAATTATTTCTTTAATTTCCTAAGCTTTCGTTGGCCCAAAGTCTGGCAGTTAGACCTGAGTAAGTCTGGGAAAACCATCTGGCACACCTACATCTGTTCTCACATTTGCCAATCAGGATTTATCAAAAATCAATGGCTGAAAAGCATGAAGCTCTTAAGAGGTGCTAATTTGTGGCTAAAGAATAATTCAAATGCCACACCATTTGGTACTCCTGGAGTACAGTTTCAGTTTGGGGGAATTCAATGAATCCGTTTCATCTTTCTTATATTTTCTGGAAAAAGAAGAAAAAGTAGAAAGTAGTTCATATCTACGGACCCTCTTTTCCCTCCCTTTGTCTTTTCACATACTGGAATGACTTTGCCCAGGGGGTTCAGATACCTTGATGGCACTTATTAATGGGCACTCAGACACCCCTGCTCTCTTCCCAGTGATTAGGATGTTCTCAGCAAAACACCAGCACTTGGGTCTAAATCATTTCCCACTTACCGTTCCTGTTCTCCAACCTTCTGCCTGCCACTCAAAGTCGGTCATCTACAAGGAACCCCTCCCATCCCCCTCCCTCCACGCCAGCAGTGGGGAGAGGTCATTCATTATTCATTGCGATGCTTCCTCTTTGCCAAGGTATATTCTCTTGCTTCAGGCTCGAAACAGCTCATTGGCTTGCGGGGATCCAGCAGCCACTGGCGGAAGGACAAGTTTATTATGGAAAGCACATGGCTCTGCCAGATTTCACTGGCAGATTCTGAAGCCAGAGCAAGAACTCGGCTGGCACTCTCCATGCATGAATGTCCTTTGGCCTTCACCGTGCTCATTGTTACACAGGAGCCCCTTATAAAGTACACAGACATTTTTCAGATAATAAAACAAGCAATGCCGTTCACATACCAACACCTATAGGGAGTTGATGCCTCAAAACCAAGTCTATACCATGATGGGCCATATGTAATTGACTAAATTCTAGTTTGATGCAGTTAGAGTTTGCTTTCGTCAGACTTTGTCGATTTGGGGATTAAAATGGTTTACTTTTGTACCTCATATGCTTGGCACGAGGGGCTTTGTCCCTGAATTACCAAAAGCACCTTGTTGAAAGGTGATTTCCCTAAAGATGCCATTCTTCCGTATTCCCTTTAGGGTCAGCTTTATGATGTGAGATCTAAGTGCATGAATAGTAAACTCTACTACTGTGCGCTAAAATTTGGAAACTGAAACATAGCAAACCATATCTAACTCACTAGTAAGTAAAAACAAAGCATGTGTGATAGATAAAATATGGGCATGTGTTAAAAATCGCAGTGTGCATTAGCAGAGTTGAACAGGGTCCCACAGACAGAGCCTAGGGAATCGAAAAAATCCTTCGACTCCTAAGAAAACACATGATCGTTTGCTTTGAAGGACACGTATACCCTTTGCCTAGACGGGTTTTCTTCTCTGCCAGGAAATCCACGGTGTACCAACTCTCACAGCGTCCCAAATCACTTTCTAAATCCAACCAAAATCTTATCCGATTATACGTGTTTATGAGGCTGGTGAGTATCTAGACCTTAGAAGGAAGAGGACAGTTGGTGTGTAATGTTTGTTACAGAGAAGGAAGTTAGGGGTGATTCTCCGGGGCTGTTTTTCTTTCATGAAAAAGCGGAGTATGTCAAAATGGAGCTACAGCTGAGACTTTGGCAGTTGCCAGCAGATACGTGGGGCCTAATTGTATTTAAGACTTCAGTTCTATTGACAGAGATAATAACATTAGAAACGACCACCAGATTTTAGATTTTTCTATAAAAAGTGAATTGAATCTCACCTTTATATAGATGGATGAGTCTCAAATCCTCTTGGTAGGGTGGCAGGGCGACTATGGAAACTCAAAATGTGACACTTTTTTTTACTGTCTGCACTTTGATTTGTCTCAGGGACATAATTAATGAACAAAGATAGTGATCAAACCTTCCAGCTAGTGAAAAGAGACTAGTGGGACTTGTGAAAAGAATCCATCATGTGTGTGCGTGTGGGTATGTACGTCTACATACTTTTAGCAAACATCAATTTTCTGTCACTGAAGGCAAAGCTGTTTAGCTTCGGGGTTCTTACCTGCATCTGATGCCTTCCATCTAGATAAACAATGCTTGAGTTTTATGGGATTATGAAAATGGAGATAACTTGGACAATTACTACCTCTCCCAGGGAAAGCATTCTGCGTGATTCTTGGACTTGAATGGAAATGTGTTGCACCTCTGCTCTGCTAGACGCTGAAGGGGATTCCAAAATGAGGCCACCAACCTCTGCCCACAGGGGCAATGGAGTTCAGTTGTCGGAGTGGGGGAGGGGAGTTCAGACACACAGAAGCTTCTGCTTCTGGATAGAGGTCAACCCAAGTGTGATACAGAATAATTTTTTTTTGGATCCATCTCTTTTTTTTTTTTTTTTTTTTTTGTGGTACGCGGGCCTCTCACTGTCGTGGCCTCTCC
>NC_041234.1:117056308-117079736 GCF_002837175.3 Physeter macrocephalus
AGCGCAGGCTCCGGACGCGCAGGCTCGGCGGCCGTGGCTCACGGGCCCAGCCGCTCCGCGGCACGTGGGATCCTCCCGGACCGGGGCGCGAACCCGTGTCCCCTGCATCGGCAGGTGGACTCTCAACCACCGAGCCACCAGCGAAGCCCCTCTTTTTTTTTTTTTTAACATCTTTATTGGAGCATAATTGCTTTACAACGTTGTGTTAGTTTCTGCTGTATAACAAAGTGAACCAGCTGTGCACTGTATGACAGACTCTAGGTCCATCCACCTCCCTACAAATAACTCAGTTTCGTTTCTTTTTTATGGCTGAGTAATATTCCATGGTATATACGTGCCACATCCTCTTTATCCATTCATCAGAATAATTTTTTAAAATGGTTAGAATGAAACCAAACCTCCCCCAGAAATCCTGCTGGTTCCAACAACCTTTGGGTAACGTGGGGTTCCGTTGCTTCTGTTGAGTTCTAATTTCTGTGCTCTTCACCCCTCTCAGATTTTACCAGAAAGTTCTTCATAGGCTGAATATCAACAAACAACTCAGCAAGATCTATTGAGTAAGAGATGCATATAACAAGACGCTTGCACACACATCCAGATCTAACCATTCCACAGACAGTGATAAAGAGTAGATCCACATGCTATGAGATGGAATTATTTTAACAATTGGCTTTTAAGAGTAGCTGTCTGGTTTGCCTCCATTTTCTCCTGAATCCAATGAAAGAGGGGCCTGCTGGGCTCTAAGGCTCCAGGAGGCTCTCACCCTCTCTAATCTGTGGATCCTTTCTGCTAATGTATAGCTTCCTGTCAGTGGACAGCCATAGGGATAAATTTGAGGACGTCCAGTTGTTTCATCCCAAATTTTAAAGATACCATCCTAAGGGCACAATGTTATCATCTCTACATTTTAGAGAAAATTAGAAAAATGGGAAAAATAATTTGAGCTTTTTAACCAATTTATGAAGAGTAAGTGCCTAGCACACAGTTGGCATTTAATGTTTGTTATAGATGAATGGATGAAAGAAATAGTGAAGTTAATCTCAGCCTTTAGGACACACACACACACGCACGCACGCTTGTCCCTGGGACAAGTGACCTGGGTCACCTCCATGGCAAAATGCTGGCCGCTGGCACTGGCCTCGGGAGTCCAGGCTGTCTGCAAGGCTTTTGAAGAACCCAAGGCACAGTCTGGAGAAGTGAAGAGTCTGGGTTCAAATCTTAGCTCTGCTGCTTCCCCACTGGGTAGATTTTTTGTTTTTGTTTTTGTTTTTTGTGGCACACGGGCCTCTCACTGTCGTGGCCTCTCCCGTTGCAGAGCACAGGCTCCGGACGCGCAGGCTCAGCGGCCACGGCTCACGGGCCCAGCCGCTCCGCGGCACGTGGGAGCCTCCCGGACCGGGGCACGAACCCGCGTCCCCTGCATCGGCAGGCGGACTCTCAACCCCTGCGCCACCAGGGAAGCCCCCCACTGGGTCGTTTTGAGCGAGTTTGCTTCACCTCTCTTTGCCTCCCTTTCTGCATCTGTAAAAAGGGGATAATGCTATCACCTGCTTCGTAGGCTGTGATGGAGATTGAATGAGTTGATATGCATATATGGAATAGTGTAGCTATGCAAGGGTTTGCTATGATGCTCGTCCCTGTATTGGAAAGCCTACCAGCTGGGTTCAGTGGCAAGAGCTCCTTACTTGGCCTTGAGCAATTTTCTTAACTTTTCTCAGCCTTCGTTTCCTTATTTCTAAAATGAGATAATGCCTCTTATCATGTGGATAAAAATCCCTGGCATATGGTAAGTGCTGGCTAAACATCTGCTGAATCTGCTGGATGCGGGTTCTTAGTGCACTTGCCACAAAAGAAGCCACAATTCAGCGGATCAGATATTTCTAGTATTTTCCTTGCCTTGTCTTGCAGCTCTCCTGCTTCCCGTGTACCGTGCCTTTACGTAAAGAGTAAGTCCAGGGCTGGGGAAGCATCAAGGCTGGACTGGAAGTTCTGTTTTAGTTCTAAACTTGCTATGTCATAAAAGAAAATAACAAAGTATGTGTTGGTGTCCTTTGCCAAAAGCAGCCTCGCCACATCAAAGCCTGACGAGTCTATTTATTTGGTCTCTTCTGAGATGAAAAGGGTGAGTAGAAATTCTCCCACTCTGCTTCACACTGGTTGCACGAGGTCCCCACTACTGGCACCAGCCAAATGATGGTATAATTCAGGAGAGAGACACCCCCTCAAGTCACATCACCTTTCCTATGTAAAGCAGAGAGGGAAGTCATTCAAGTTCATATGAGTCACTCTTCTTGAGGATCTACGGGGAAATCAATTTCATTGCAGAGCTGAGATGGAAGTAGCCGTGAATGCCGTGGTTTCTAAATGAAGATGTAGCATATGGAGAACACAGAGTGGAATTTATAGCTCATAATTATAGACGATACGGGGTAGAGTCCATCTTGCTGGTGTTCGCAGCAGTCCACATCAAAGCTTTGCCAAATTGCCATGACCTCCTCGTCATTTTCCCAGTGATTGAATCTTGCATACCACTTCGATCCATATTCATTGATTTTTGTTGCTCAAATGGAAGCTTATTGGTGGATCTGTTGGGCTGACCTCTTAGGATAAAAGCCTTGATGTCACATGGAAAGTGCAGCTTGGGACTTCCCTGGTGGCTCAGTGGTTGGGAGTCTGCCTGCCAGTGCAGGGGACACGGGTTCGAGCCCTGGTCCGGGACGATCCCACATGCCGCGGAGCAACTCAGCCCGTGCGCCACAACTACTGAGCCTGCGCTCTAGAGCCCGCGAGCCACAACTGCTGAGGCCTGCACGCCTAGAGCCCGTGCTCCCCAACAAGAGAAGCCACCGCAGTGAGAAGCCCGTGCGTCACAACGAAGAGCAGCCCCCGCGAGCCACAACTAGAGAGAGCACGAGTGCAGCAACGAAGACCCAGTGCAGCCAAAAATAAATAAATAAATAAATAAATAATTTTTTTAAAAAAAAGGGAAAGTGTAGCTTATGTGTCCACCCTTGCTGCTCTACTTGAAAAGTGTACAAAGCATTCACCTGGTGCCCACCTCACAGTTCTGTCTCCTCCCAGATAATTTAAGATTCTCCAACCCTGAGACACCGAAGGTTTCATTTTTTTCTAGTGATTGTGTTTGATTTTTTTTTTAATGAATTCTAGTCATCGGTTTACCTTTCAGTGCCACTTTGAGTAATGTTGAGGGTTTTTTTTTTTTTTTTTTTTATGGTAGTCTTGAGACTTACACTTTTCAATTTATCCAGGGAACTGCTAGATTCTGGAAGGAAGAGAAGTTGGGACTTTGAACATAGACATTTATTAGTAACTACTAATGCTATGGCTAGAGAATTCTTTAGAGAGAGGGACCTTACAGCAGCCAGGCCAATAAGCTTCATAACTTTCCTATTTAAATGAAGGACTCTATTACCACAAATCATTCTTCCCTTTCTGCTTTCTTCTCTCCCCTTTCTCTCTTGTATTATGTTTTCTCTTTCTTTTTCCTCTGTGCCCGCCTTCCCGCGCTTATCCATTTCCTCAGAGTCTCCCCTTCTCTTTTCCTTTCCTTTTCCTCCAGGACTGAAACTCAGCCTCATTTTCATCACACTGTCTATAGCACAAAGGCAAAGGTAACTGAAGGCTGGACTAGAGGTGAGGGGCTTCCAACTAGTTTCTGGCATTTGCTTATTATTTTGAGCACTAAACAGCCATTCAATCAACCTCGCATTCCACATCCCAGCCAGATGTTGGCTTCTTTCGTGGAGGGTCATGAGAAATGTTTATAAGAAAAGCACTGCCAAACTCCCTACTTTAGTAGACTGAAGTAGGCCAAGTTGTCATTTTTCCGGGGGTATTGCCATGTGCTGAGTTTATGAGATGAATGCCAAGATGATTAGGGATTTTCCTTGTATTCCAGAACATACAAATGGTATCCAACATCGCCTCCATGGAAGCTTTGGGTCGGTTTTTCATAAGCTTCCCACTCTGTTCATATACAATACTGTATCTTAAATGTAAACCTATCATCAGGTTTAGCAAATCAATACCGTAAGAGTATGAAATGGCCCCCAGCACTCTCCACAAGGGCATTTCACAGTAAAAGCAATTGAAAAAGAAGCGGCAATGGAATATCTTATGAGATAGCCACTTAGATCACAAAAGGGCCATAAAAGTCACAAGCAGTTTGTGTGAAGCAAGGATCATAATATAACCATACAGGACTTGCTGGGAAGAAAGAGGAAAACTGCAAACCAATTTGTGGTTATAGCCTTTTCTGTCCATTCTGTTGGGATTTAAAACTTGTAAAAGGTAGAAACTTCTGCCAGCTTACATTATGGAGAGAGAGTGTGTAACTATAATCATAGCAGCCAAACAAACACCACTTATTTGAAGCCAATAAAGTCTTTATGAACTTCAAAGCAATTAGTGCTCCTTGGGTTCATTTAGCCCCAGAATATGGGAAGTTGCCACCCAAGATCATTTGTTAGGAACAAATTTGGGAGTCATCCCAGGATGTTTCATTTACATCTTTCAAAAACAGTTTTGCAAATGATGGATGAGTAGTTGTGAAATAGGGTAGATGAAAGTGTGGGCCTGCCTTTGGGAGCCCATAGAGACTCCAAGATTGCAAGATGGCGTGCAGAGGCAGGCCGTGCCGGGTATTTCCTACTGTCAGACGGCCGGCCTTGTCCGTTGTTTTGAGCTCTGCAGACCCAGCTCGCCTTCTGAAAGCAACCGCAGCAATAATTGCTGTCTATGCTTAGGAAACTGAGGAAACTGCGGTTTAGAAGGTTTATTAATAGTAGTTGAGAATCCAACCCAGACTTGCTTGGGTTCCCCACTTGGGATCTTGCCAGGACGCCAGGTTCCTCCTCCACTTGATGGCCAGCGCCACACACTTTACACATCTTTCTCCTTGGGTCACTCTTGATATTGCCACACTGAGATTTAATCTTCAAGTCCTCCCACACTGGAGACAGGAGCCGACAGATCTGATTATGTACTATTCTGCATTTCTTGGGCTGGCTCTAAATTAATCTCTCCAAACAATAAAGAAAACTAATTCGATTACAACTGCATGTCTTTTAGCATGAATCTTTATGATTCACTGTCAAGTACAAGCTAATGCATCGCCAGTTTACCCGGGGTCTTTATTTTCATCTGAGCAATAAAAGTAGTTTCTGGTATCCCTTCATTTAAGCTTTCTCTTTAAAGAGCAGCACTCCGTTAAGGAAGATACATGAAATGCAATTCCATCTTGCTGTACTCAATCAGATTTCTTCAAACAAATATAAAGCAATGCTGCATCGTTTAATATCATTTTAAAAAACTGACGTCCTGTCATTATCTTCAGGTTATAGTGTGGCCAAGGCAAGAGTCCTAGTATTTTCGTACCACTTGTGATTCACTGAAGTACTTTATTCAAATGGCAAAACAGATTCCCCAGGCGCCCTTGTCATCTGTCTCTATCTAAAGTAGCCTTTCTGAGACCAGACAGAAATGTCTGTTTCTGTGTTTTGTAGAGTCCCCGGTCATCCTGATCCCATGACCGAAGGGTGCTCTCTGCAGACAGCTCGCTAGTCTGCACTTGACTGAAGGCCAGTCCCGGATCCAGGGCCCAGTGGGTGTTATCCCCTTTCCTCGCCTACAAAACCAAAGATGAAAAGAGACCCAGATTCATAGGTAGTCCAGAAGCATTCTGCAAGTTCCCAGCCGGGGCTCACAGCCAGCTTCTGACAGGCCCTACCAAATGGGTCAAGCCCAAGTGTGTGAAGTGGGTAGGCATCCGCTACCTGGACCACCGAAAGGCACAAAAGCCAGCACGTCTTGCCTGGGTGTGCTACACAGCATCACAGCCTCCATCAGAGCTCTGCCACGGGAAGCCAGGTGTCAGACAGACCCGACCATCCTCACACTGCTGGGTACTAGCTCTGGGGCCTTGAACTAGTCTAGTTTCCTTCAGGGCCATCAGTTTCTTCATTGGTAAAAGGGGGTAATAATCTCTGCACTGGCTCCCTCACAATGTTACTTCAAGGAGCAAGAGATAATATTCTTTGTCCAAATGATGTGTAAACTCTAAGAAGCTGTAAACTAACATGAGATGATCCTCATCATACGTTGGCCAGAGGGGTGGATAAAACATCAGGCCCCAACATGTCCTGGCCTCCAAGAGACATTAGAGAGGGTTCTCTGAATCTTCTGGAAACCTCTCACCTTGAACCCCACCAGCAACTCTCAGCAACGGGGGAACAAAAGCAAAAGTGGAGGTCCTGGTGGAGATGGGAGTCATGCAGGGCACTTGCCATTTCTGTGCTGGAAAGGAGCTTCTCAGGGGCTAGGGGGAGAGCTCTGCGCCCCTGAGCCAGCCTGGACCATTGCGACCTGTGTGGAGTCCACTGTCCTGGCACTCCTTCCCCAGCTGGAAACTGGTTCGCCTCAAGCAGCCAGGGCCGATCTGTACCACGCCTGCCAGTCACCCGATCTGCCCTCCATCCCCATTCGCCCCTGGTGTTGGAACCTGCAAATTCCAATTGCGTTGGTCCCAACGCACATACATACGTCACAGATAAAGCAAGGACCCTTTGAGGCCTCTGGCTAGTGGAACTGGAGAAATGCCTGGCATCTCATGAATCACTTACCTGCAACTGATGGGGGTTTAAATAACCCAGTGCTGCCAGTTCCCTGGCCACTGAGGCAGCACTGTTCCCGGCACCTGCTGCCGGCTGACTTCAGATGGGGACTCTAGGGATTGAGTGAAATTTTTGCAAACTGCAAATGCCTCTGAGTAATGGGTTTCATTCATTTCCTCAAAGACTGCATGCATTTTCCAAGTGGTTGTGCTAATATGAGAATTTGAAAATTCGTAAGCAAGCCGTGGTTGTGATTTGCATTCTCAACACTGAGTTATTTCACAGTCCGTGCCTACCGCAGTGCACTGATGTTTTAAACAATAATCTCTGCTTCTTAGAGTAAAAAGGAAAACAAATGTGAAGGTTTTAATTGCCATTATAACCCATTTATCAGAGTGGTAGAGTTATAAATAGTACTCCTCCAATTAATTGGTGGCCTTAGTCATTAGAGAGACACAAATCACACCACGCTAGCATCTTCTAATTTCCATGTCTCGCACCACTTTTATCATCTATAAATGACCGATTTTGTTGAAATGAATTTGTTAACATGACTCAGAAAGACGAAGGTAAATTATCTTATTTTCCCTTGTACTTGTTAAGAAGAAGGCTGAAATGCATCTTTTTATCCTGCTCCAAGTACTATATCATACTCACAGTGGAGGTGGGGTTCTCCTTCTGAAAGTGCATTAGAGTCGAGTCTTTGCACTGGCTGAGCGCCCGAGGACTAGCTCAGAACACTGTTATGGGAAGGATCCACTTCAAAAGGAAAGGAGAGGCGATCACAGTGTGTTCACCCTTAAAACCAATCATTCGTGTCATTCGTTTGCTATTTATGTGCAAGTGGGGCTTTATTTCTGTCTTCTTTGCTGCTGTTGCTGCTATGGCTGATGTCAGCAAACACGACTCGGGCCAGTGTCAGCCTCAGTATGGCAAGTATGTAATAGACTCCACCGGAAACCAAGAGACTATCAGTCTCCCACCAAATCTGCCCCCCACCCTTCCCCTCTCGGGGCCCCAGTTTATTCTGCTGTCAAGCCAGAGGAACGGATGACACATTCTCCAAGTGCAACTCTCCAAACTTCCCTGTGCATGCTATGAGTTTGGATTTTCTTCTGAGGAAGAACCCCGTGAGACCGAAGGTGGCGTAGTTCGAGACTGGGTATGGCCTGGGACCACTTCATCTTCTGAGAATTTTCCAGCTGCGTGATCTTAGGCAAGCTTACTCACGTTACCTGAGCTTCAGTGTCTTGGAAGCTGGATCCATCTGCATACCCTCTGAGGAACCTTCCGTGGCCACCCTGCAACATCAAACTCATACATTCCCTCCCTCCAGTTGGGTTCAACTGGGTCCCATCTCTTCAGAGAATTACTGTGAGGATTACGGTAACCGTGTCAAGTACTCAGCCCCTGGCACAGAGGAGTTGCTCAATAAGCAGGCACTCTTATTCCTATGAGCTGTTGTTAGTGTTTTCCTTTGTCAGTCATTGACTCCACCAGCCTCACCTAATTCACAAAGCACACACTTACATTGATTCACATTCATTCATGCATTCGTGCATCAGATATTTATGGAACACCTTCTGTTTTGTTTCCTGCTAGAGATATAGCAGGAAACAAAACAATCCAAAGCTCTGCCCTAGTGGAGTTTATATTCTATTGGGTGGAGACAGACAAGAAATAAGATCAGTATACCGTGATAAAATATGTTGGAAGGTGATAAGTGCTATAAAGAGAAATCAGGGGAGAGTGCCCTCGAGAGGGATGGAGTAGAGCTGCAGGTTTAAATAGAGTGGTCAGGGAACGCCTCAGTGAGAGCTGGCATCTGAACAAAGATCTGAAGGAAAAAAGAAAATGTGCCCCACAGAGATTTGGGAGAAAGAGGAATAGCACATGCAAAGGCCCTGAGACAGGAGGGTATCTGGTGTGGCTAGAAACAGTAAAGGAGATAGTTCATTTGAAGCAGGGTAAATGAGAAAGACAATGGTAGAAGAGGAGGTCAGAGTGTCCACTGGAAAGACTTTGGCTTTGAGTCTGACTTGGGAGCCACTGGAGGATTTTGAGTCGAGGAGAGACTTGATCTGATTTATGTCATAACAGGATCACACTGTGGCTATTGAGAAGTGACTATGGAAGTCAGGGATGGGAGCAGAGGGAACTTTCTGTAAGGAGACTATTGCCATAACCTAGGGGAGAATGCTGGTGGCTTGGGCCAGGGTAGTAGCGGTGAGGGTGGTGAAGAGTGGATGGATTTGGAGATATATTTTGAAGGGAGAACAGATAAGATTTGCTGATGGGTTGATTGAATGGAGCTATGAAAAATATATACAAGTCAAGAATGATTCCAAGATTTTTAGCCTGAGCACTTACCAAAAATGCTATTGCTATTAACTCTATAATTCAGTATAATCATTAGCAACAGCATGATAACAATGGACCACATGGAAATATCTGAATAATTTTTCTACTACATGGACTGGGAGAATGTTAGTTGCCTATTATCTTTCTAATGCCAATATTAAAGGGGAAATGTCCAAAAGAAATAAGGACGTTTCTCCTAAGTTAGAGGCTCTCCAGTTTGGATGTCCATCGGAATTACCTTTGAAGCTTGTTAAGAAATCTGTGGAATCAGATTCTCTGCTTTAAGCACATACACGCATATGCAGCTACACACACCATGTTGTCACTGCTGTGTTTTTATACCACTGAGTCAGTCAAATGCCTGGTTTGCGGCTGATCACTAACGAGCTTTCAAAATATGATAGCTGGTTGTTTTAAGTAAAATATTTTCCCCTCTCTGGGTTGTCTGTAGTCATCAGCTCCTGTCTGCCACCAAAGCAAAATGGCCCCAGCTGATCCTATCAAGATGGGGCCTTGGGACGTTGTTTGACTCACCCATGTGACCTTCAGCTCACTGAACACACATACTGCTGATCGGCCTCAGTTCCTCTTCTGGCAATTCAGAGAGAGGTGGATTCGAATTCCCAAGATCCTCTACAGCTATACGATTCTGTGATACTAGGGTTCTGCTCTGTTATTTTGAAAGTGTTATTTTAGAAGGCCATTTGCCTCTTAAAACTGGGTATTTACAAAACCAGAAATCGAAATGATGGTGGTGGGCATTTTACTTAAATTGCATATTGGAATTTAACCCCAAGTTAATTCAATATAGTGTAGGAGCAAAGATCACAGCCTTTAGAATCAGAAAGACCCTCATTCAAATCCTGGAGCAGATTGCTTCACCTCTCTAAGCCTCACTTTTCTCACCCGTAAAGTGAAGATAATAACAGTGTATACACCATAGAGCTATTGTGAGGATTAAGTGAGATTTCACGAAAAGTGGTTGGCAAGGGACCTGGAACACAGTATGTGCTTAATAAACAGTCATCACCACCCCCATCATCATCTTCATCGTTGCTACTCGTAAACATTATGCCTTTTCAACTGTCATTAGAGAAGGCTGCAGGTAATTTTATGAAAGCATATATTTAAAGAATTTAGTACTTGTTCTCCAATAGATCTGTCTGAAAGTACACATATGGATGGGAGATTGGCTAAGATAGAGCAAAACTTTTCAACCTGTGTCTCGGCCAAACAAACAGAAAAACAGCAAAAAAAGTGGGATTGTTTCCTCCTAGCCACTTCCTGGCTGTGAGACCTCAGACAAGTCACGGCACATATTAAGAACCGGATAAAGTGAAATATTAGGACTATTATCCTCATTACACATAATGTGGGTGATAATAGTGGCAAAAGGAGATGTTGGTAGTAAAAGAATGTTGGACAAAAGAAGATGTGCGTGCATCAGATCCTAACAACTTGTGTAGGTCTTGCACTCAGGCACCAAACTCGGAGGAGAGGGGAACCTCACCTATTCTGAAACTAGATTTATTTGAGGCTTTCTCTTCATAAGCTGCGGGTTGTTGATAGGCTAACAATGAGCTTCATTTTTTTCTCATTTGAAATCATATGTATATTAGGAATCTGTGGGGTTTTATACAGTTCTAAGCCCATTTTCAGGGGTGATGCCGTTGGTGATATCTGTTCTCAGGGACAAGTTAAGGGTCACCTCATCCCAGACCGTTCCGCAGCTCACTCAGCAGAGCCCCCCAACTCTGATCTTCAGTCGCAGGCCAATTCGCCTCCCCCTAGAGGCTGGAAAGGAGAGGAGGATTTGGAGTAAGCACAGCATCCCATGTCCCTGCCATGTAATCAGAAGCTTGCCTGCAGTTTGAGTATTTCACTCTAATTGCCATGTTTTCAATACGAATGGTAAAAAGGCAGATATAAAGGCAAATATCAAGGCCTCTGGCTGACAAAAGCAGATTTCAGAGAGAAATGTGAAAATAGCAACTTACTTCAGCAATAAAGAGAGTATATTTTATACTCCAGGTTTTTTTTTTTTCCCGTTTTGTAAAATCATGACTTTCTAGTAAATGACATCCCAGAAGATATTTATCAAAGCGGGAAAGCTGTGGAGAGGAGCACCTCGCATTCGCTTTAATATTTCGCCTTTTCTTTTGACATTTTCTTGCCTAGAGATCTAATTCTATTAAATATGTACATTTTTTTTGGCTGGAAGTCTTCTTCATGTATCTTTCAGATAAATCTTAAAAGTACATAAGGTCTGGAGGGCAGCTTTCTTGAAGTGCAAATGAGACACACAGTAGAATATTGTCTATGAGGGTTTCCAAATTATTTATATTCCTGCAGAGCTTTCTGTTGCACTTTCTGTGATAATGATAAGGGAAAAGGTAAGGTTCCAAAGTCCTCCTGTGACCCACCGTCAAACCACGTTAGGCATATTTCATATTTGACATGCAGGAACTTACTTTGGCTGATCGCTACCTTGATTGGCTTTATTAAGCATGGTCATGACTGAAACTTTGCCTGATGGACAAGGGCAAGTAGGCAACCCCTGTCCATTTGCAAAGCCATGACTTCTACTCTGCTTCGCCGTTGGACTTCTCTAGGACCTTGGAGTGTGTTTGCTAAAGTGGAAGAATTATCTTCCAGATTCTATAAACACTGTGGGTGAATTGGGATGTCTCCTAGTAGAGCTTTCGAGCCTAAAACCCTGCATCCATAATTTCTTCTCTTGGTTTTATTTTTCCTTCCCTCCATCTTCAACTATTTCCTGCACGTACGTGAAATCAAACTCCCAGCATGAGGACTCGCGAAAATGGGATTTTTGGAGCAAATGTGTATTTATTAATGTTCACAACACTGGAATTACAACAGAAATGAGAAAAGAGTCTACAATGAATTAAGACTGTTGAATTTGTTCTTCTGCTGTGCTGGTCTCCCCCACCCCCTACTTCTCCATGCCCTCCCCTTTCTAAGGCAGCCGTGGAAAAGGGGCCATGTACAGGATGCTGATGACGAGCCTGGGGGAACAGGAACCATTCTGGAACTTTCTGTTCATTCCCCCGCAGGCCTGCAACAGTCTGGATGAGTAGGCCCTATTTGGGGTTTCCTGAGATCTTTAAGTTTATGTCTTTCACCCAATTTGGGACATTCCAACATGGGATTTTAGAATGTCACCTTTTATGGGTAGTCACTGCGGGTGGAGTGCCTGTTGGAGGTAAGGGTAATCTAGATTTGTTTCCCGCTGTACTACCGCTTTCTTACTATGTATTTTCTAGGAGTTATCTTTACGTCAGGTAAGACCTCAGTGAAACGAGAAAATGCCAAGTCATTAAATAATTAAAGTTAGTCATAGCACCTAGAAGCTACTGCAGGCTGGAATATTCAGGCTGGCGTGTGACGTCACTCAGAAGCTCGGGACCGCAGCGCGGGCTCCATCTTCCTCAGGCGAGCCAACTCAACTGATGGCTGCTGGCCTGTGGCCCTGTGGGGCAGGAGAGGAGACCAAAGGTAAAAGTCGTTTTCCCTTTGCATTCTGAAAGCGGGAAACAAGTCTCTGATTATAGGGTTCTCTGCTTTCAGATGACCCATCTGAAGACCATGAGAAGGAGAGTAGATCTTAAATGTTCTCAGCACACACACACACACACACACACACACGCGCGCGCGCGCACACACACACACACACACACACATTGTAATTCTCTCAGGTGATGGAGTGATGGAGGTGTTAACTAACCTTAGTGTGGTCATCATTTCACAATATATACATATACCAAATCACCATGTTATACACCTCGAACTTACACAGTGTTACATGTCACTTATATCTCAATAAATCTGAAAAAAAAGACAAGAAGACTGGACATTAGAAAGACAAATGTGAGAACCCAGAAGAAGGGCAAAAGAAAGGAAAGAAAGGGAAAAAAAATCTCCTGGTCCTCAGCGCACATAAGCCATATCCCCCGTCCACCTGAGATAATTGGTTTGTCAAAGCTCTCCCACGAGAAGAGGTGGTTCTTCGTTTCTCTCTGTCTGCGCTGAACAGTTCTGTGTCTTCTCTTGTCATTGGATAATTACCATAGCTTGACTCAACTCATTTTCCTATCACTGAAGACAAGGATGTGTTGAAGTTACTGCACGATGGAGGGGATGGTGAGAAGGAAGGGAGCGCACAAAAATCTGTTGCTTTTGCAAAATTGTCATCGAAAGGATAGCCAGAACATAAATGATACTGTTTTGGCTTCAAAAGGGTAAGCAGGTGTCTTCGAAGTCCCAAATGAGCTGTGTACAAGCTTGTACAAACAAGTGCAGAATCAGGCCTGTTTGTTATTCACACAAACAGAGTTGAAACCATCTGAATTCCACAGTTCCCAGAATTCAGATGGTGCACAATGGTCCATAATGAGCAGCACCTGTGCTTACCTCAATTACCAGACAGTTCTGAACAACAGCAGAAAGGGCTTACTAGAATTTTTTTTTCAATAATAGATTTAGTTATGTCTTTCATAATTGGATTCAAAAGCTCAAAATTTCATTTTGCAACTTGTTCATAAAATGTGTATGAAAAAGTCTGGCATTTATTCAAAGGAAATAGTCTATGAAGGAAAAATTGCAAAACAGCCAACCGCTGGTAACTAAAGCAGCCAAATTATAGTCCAAGCACTTGGCAAATACACCATCTTTTTATTATTTCAGTAATTGAATTTCTGTTAAAGCGTGGAGCATAATTTAACATGAGGAATTTATTTATAATACAATAGTGTTTCAGTAATAAATGCATTATTATTGTCACTTTTAATGGAGTCTTATGTATTCCCTCTGAGACTATGCGGCAGACTTGAAGACAGCCACTGCACCAGTGCTGTTTGTAGACAATTGAATTAATTGGAGACAGGGTCATTAACTCGACCTGAATACCTCTGATTGCTTCTGTAAATAAGGTTAGAGAGCAAATGGCTAATCTTCGTTGTCATTATAGATTCCTCTTACATTTTCACACTGCCTTGTATATTAAGATCATTTTGCTAAGCAGCTTTTCAGACTCTCCTCATATTTACAGTATTATCTTGCGTGGCACATAACCATAATTGTATCAGACTTATATTACATTCTCCATATCTTTATAAAACATTATGCTCGTAAAGAACCTATGTTGAAGCACAACTCATAAAAACCATCAGACCAATAAATGAATAAACCACAGTGTATAAACCATCATATTAAAGGAAAGGAAAATCACAGAGCAAAAGCGGCTTTGGTCTCCTCTTGCAGATCCGTATATAATTTGGAAGCACGATTAACACAGGATGGGCTCCCAAAGATGCAATCTCTAAAGAAAAAGCACAGCAAAGGAAGCATTGATTAGAATCCCTTCATGTTTCGGTTGACGCCTTGCCCTTTCTTGCCCTTCTCTAACGGCATTTATAACATGCAAATTACAGGAGGTTGGGTTCTTTCTGCCTGCTCATTCTAGATTGGAGTTAACTGAAAACTATTTGAAATATAAATCTTAAAAACTTTTAAATATTTGACTTGTTCTTTTGCATATCAGGATCCTGTTATAGGCAGACAAGATATTTAGAGGGGATTGGGGGAAAAATTCTCCCATTCTAATGACTCAAATAATTTAAAAACGTATACTGGAAACATTTCTTTAAGTGAACTTTGTCAAGTCCCTTTGTAATACAATTCTGAAAAAAAGGACCGTTAAAAATGGACAGTATTATGAATATTGAGTCTTTTGCAAGTAAGATGCCGGAAAGAGAGGAGGAGGGGAAAGAAGAAAGAGGAAAAAAAGTAGTGCTATGCTTTGTTATTTTTCCTGACAAGATTTTTTTTAATTACTGAAAATATCAAAGATGTCATCAATACTAGATCTGTACTGGTTCATTTATAGTGCTAGAAGAGTAGGTTGGTTCTACATAAACCATAGCTCCAAACCAGGAATTTATCATTGTCCTGTGACCAACTGGAAGCCTATCAGTTTTTTCCCCAGCTTCACTGAGCTATGACGGACAAATAAAAATTGTACATGTTTGAGGTGCACAATGTGATGTTTGAATATACACGTACATTGTGAAATGATTTAGCACAATCAAGCTAACAAACACATCTGTCACCTCATGTAATTACCCTTTTTTTGTTGTTTGCTGTGAAAACACTTGCGATCTACTCTTTTGGCAAATTCCAAGTATACAATAGAGTATTATGAACTAGAGTCACCATGCTACACATTAGGTCTCCAGAACTTATTCATCTTATAACTGAAGGTTTGTACCTTTTGACCAACTTTTCCCCCTCCTCCCAGCCCCTGGAAACTACCATTCTACGCTCTGTTACTATGAATCGGATTTTTTTTTCTTTAGGTTCCATGTATAAGTGAGAATATGTAGTATTTTTGTTTGTGTCTGGTTTATTTCACTTGGATAATATCCTCCAGGTTCATCCATGTTATTGCAAGCGGCAGGATTTCCTTCTTTTTTAAGGCTGCGTAATATTTCTTTCTTATAGGTAGATCGATCGATCGATCGATCGATAGATAGATAGATAGGCAGATAATAGGTAGATAGACAGATACCACATTTTCTTTAGCCACTCATCTGTCAATGACCACCTCAGTTGTTCCCATATACTGGAAGCATATCAATTTTCATGAGTTGCATGGCCAGCTGAAAGAGAGTTGACATTTACCTTGAATATTTAATGAGTCATGTTCAACAGATAGAAAAATAACCACCATTTCAGTTCTTTTAGACTTTTTTGCCTTTATACATTCTTACTTCTGCAACTCACTTTCACGTATATGATGAGAACTTGAGTAACATTTGACTCTCATACATGTAAGTGTACATATGTGTGTGCTGTCAAAACATGGCTAGAACCCAAATGAGCATTAATGTAAACATTGACCAACAACAGTATCTTCTTTATTCAACGACTTAATGTCCAATGTGTACCACTGAAGTCAACATTTCTGTTCTTAGCCAGCTAGTAGCAACATTATTTTTAAAATTTAAAATCAATATTGTGCACCTCATTTGAGGGATGGTACTTCTCTCAATAGTGTTTTACTTCTTAGGCAACCATCTTAATTGATGCTGAAATTATTTCACTTCTCTTGGTATTAGCCATCTTGGATTTTAGCCAATAGATGCATCCATTCAGTCACATGCACATGCACACACATACACTCACAGGCATGTACACGCACTCACACATGGACCCACGCGTTCTCTGTCATTCAAATACCTTGAATTTAGGCATAGTTGTCTGAAATACGTAGTGAAATATAATTGTACTCAAAGGGAACATTTTTAGCTTGTAACCTTTCGGGAAAATACTTCCCCACCAATTTTTTGCTCAAGTTTCCAGCCAGCAGAGTTATGTACCTCGGTCTTGTCATTATGAAGCTAGAGTAGTGTAGGCTGGTGGAAGGTGCATGGGAGTTTGCGACATTGATAACATCAGGCTAGAAAACACATCTCGCTAACAGTACACGTCTCATGTAGTTTGCAAGTGAGCGTATTTTTCTTGTTTGGGACATTGAAAATCCCCGCCCCACCCGTAAGTTGTGAATGCCTTTCTTCACTATAATTCCTAAGATGTACATCTGTTTGGGCTTAGCTGATGGGCACCCTGTATACCTGTGACTTGCTATTGACATACTCTCAGGATAGGCAGATTCCCAGGTTTTCAGATGACCACAAATGTAATTTGCTTAACTTCGGAAGGTATTTTTAATTGTCTGTTTAATCCTTTTTATTCTAAATTCTGCCTTCTTTGGAATTTCTAAATGTCCCAAATTCCTCTGCATGACAAATTCCTCCACATGACAAATTCCTCTTAATGACAAAACCAAACACCCTGACCTTGTTATTACTAGCCTGTTTGTCGTTATCACAGATCCTGCAAGTTCTTGGAGAAATGCCTAAGTTTCCTTCCATTTCTTTCTAGATCAGCTTTTAAGCGGCTCTGTGTTTGTTTGTAATACGGGATTGCCATTCTTGTTGCTACTGATCTAGATTCGAGTGTAAGCCCTGCCGTTCCACATATAGGAGTCAATGTTGAGTTATTCTTTTTTTTTTTTTTTTTTTTTGGTGTACGCGGGCCTCTCACTGTCGCGGCCTCTCCCGTCGCGGAGCACAGGCTCCGGACGCGCAGGCCCAGCGGCCATGGCTCACGGGCCCAGCCGCTCCGCGGCACGTGGGATCTTCCCGGACCGGGGCACGAACCCGCGTCCCCTGCACCGGCAGGCGGACTCTCAACCACTGCGCCACCAGGGAAGCCCCAGGAGTCAATGTTGAATGAGGCTGGCTGTACTTAGCTATCTTATTACCGGTGGCCATGATCAGACTTTTCCTCTTGACGTCAAAAGTGTGTTGGGCTCAAGATCAAAGCAGCTCCCCAAGTATGAGGACAGTGTGGTCCCCTCTTCTTCTCTCATTTACACTTGACCTCCTTTCATTTAGCCTTGATGAGAAGGGAGACTGTTAGCTGGAAGGCAAGATTTTCAGGCAGATAGCATTACAGGATTAAAGATCCAGTATTTCCTTTGCTGTCATTCAAAATAACAGGCGTAGGAAATTCTGTTTAAAATAGCTGGGCTTTTGACTTAGAGGGCTTCTGTATAGAAGACTTAAGATGTCAGCTTTAAATATGACATTGATAGTCTTAGGCAAAGAATGGGAGTGAATTCTTGTAGAATCTGTCTTTTCTTGCCTTGCCTGTTTATTAATGGTCTTTGTGATTTATTGTAAATGCTGGGGAGGATTTTCAGGCCCATTTATCATGGGAAGGGAGCACCTTCTTGTTCTTAATGTGAGTGTGTCGTAATTAGCAATGCATGTGGGCTAGGAGATTTAGTTCTGTCTTTTGTGAAAGTCCTTCAACCTCAAATTTAATCCCAAATTGATTGAATACTTTCTCTTCCGTGAGGAAATTAATTATGCCACTCGAAAAATCATCAACTAGAAAGGGAGTTAATATCAGGCACAGTGTAGACCGGCCTGGTTAATGTATCAAAATGATATGACGAGGGTAGCTCATGTTTCACACAAATCGAAATAATGGAATCATCATTTTAATTAAAAATGGGAAAGTCTGTGTATAGATGGCATTCATTTTCAGTAAGAGCCACACCGTTTATTTCTTATGTTCATGCATGTACATTGCACCCTGTGACCCATGGACAGCTGTTGCTCAAAATACCAATTACGTTAAAACTGTCCGTCCAAATATGTTACGTTTTGTCAGTAGAACTGAAGCTGAAGAAAGAGTCAGGCACTGTGACGTGATGGCCAACAGCCATCCAACCAGTTGAAAGGTTACAGATCCATCATCAGGCGACCTGTTTGCTTAATTATGTTCATCGGATGAACGTCTGACTCAGGATGTTTTGGGGTTGGGTAGGCAGGCCCAAGTATGACTTCTTTTGAGAGTCGGCAGTACATAGACATTTCCTAGTTAAGTATTGTTCTTTACCAGGTGGCCTTGTTTGTGCTGATTTTCTGTTCATTGTGAGGCCATTTGGAGTGTGTTTTCATAACAAGAAGATTATGTACAAGTTATCGTGCCAGCGATACAGAAAGTGACGGTACAGTCTGGCCCCTGCCATCAAGGAATTTACAATGTAGGTGAGCAGGCAGAAGGTTAGCACACTGTCATAATTCGAGAATAATGAAGTGATAAACTGTGATGAAGTTAGTGGAAAGAAATCAGAACAGCGAAGTAGTATCTGGGAGAATTAAAGTCATGGAGACGACCTCAGGTTATTGGAATTTGAGCTTAAAAGATAAAGGTTTAAGGAAGCAGAAGAGAAGGAAAAAGTGTCATTCTGGACCGAAAAAAACAGGGTAAGCAAAGGCATGGGAAGAGAGGGAAATAAAGACTGGCCCTAAACTAGAGGGGTAATGGAAAAAGATCTCTGAAAATCCTGTAGAAAAAAACTGCATCTCTCCGCGAGGAAGTCATGGTAAATTCTGAAACCAAGAGATCTCCTGCCGTATATGGTCACTGGGGCCAAGTACAAAATAACTCAAGGCTTCTAGTCTAATACGGAGCGAGGCCGAGGAAAGTAAGAACGTCTGATTTGCAAGAGGGAGTGGGCAGGACAGAGGCTGTTGGTAGCACTTAAGAAAGCAGTTTCACGAAACTGGGTCATTTGTAGAGACGTGGATGGATCTCGAGACTGTCATACGGAGTGAAGGAAGTCAGAGAGAGAAAAACAAGGACCGTATACTAGCGCATATATGTGGAACCTAGAGAAATGGTACACATGAACCGGTTTGCAGGGCAGAAATAGGGACACAGATGTAGAGCACAAACGTATGGACACCAAGGGGGGAAAGTGGTGGGGGTGGGGGTGGGATGAACTGGGAGATTGGGATTGACCGGCTTGCAGGGCAGAAATAGAGACACAGGTGTAGAGAACAAACGTATGGACACCAAAGGGGGAAAGTGGTGGGAGTGGGGGTGGGATGAACTGGGAGACTGGGATTGACATGTATACACTAATATGTATAAAATGGATGACTAATAAGAACCTGCTGTATTAAAAAATTAATTAAATTCAAGACAAAAAAAAAAGAATGGCTAGTATCAAAAAAAGATAAGAAATAACAAATGTTGGATAGTGTGTGGAGAAAAGGGAGGAACCCTCTTGCACTGTTGGTGGGACTGTGAATTGATACAGCCTCTATTAAAAACAGTATGGAGGTTCCTCCCCAAAACCGGCGGGGCGGTGGTGCTGTGATGAACTGGGAGATTGGGATTGACACGTGTACACTGATGGGGATAAAATGGATGACTAATAAGAAAAAAAATAAATAAATCATAATTTTAAAAACTGAATTAGAAAGGGTTAACGGTGGAAAAGAATAAGTTGGGGTTGGGACCGTATGAGGTCAAGGCCAGAAGGAAGCAGGTACTATGAGGGAAGAGAAGCTATAAGGTAGAGAAAAAATAATAGAAAGAATAAGTGTGTTGGTGATGCCAGGCACCAACACATGCAGAATAGCCGAGTCACATTTCTGGAACACAAGGGTGGTCCCTCCTGTTGCCGTTGGTCCCAGGTCTGGTTGTCACGCAACCCCAGTTCCTGGAGGCCTGAATGCACGGTGGCTTCTGTTCTTGGTTTTTCTTATTGCACCACGTACCTCCTGACATTAAACTTCCCATTGTACAAAGTACCTGCAAGCCACACACACACACACACACACACACACACACACACACACACACACACACACACACACACACACACACACACACCACACACAAAAAGAAAGCAGTTTCAGTAGGCCAAAGAGTTACAAAGCCTGATTGCTGGGCCTATAGAAGTTTGTAGTGGTGAGAAGTGAAACCATCCTGTGTCGACCACATCTTTAAGAAGCGTCACGGTGGAGGACAGTCAGCCACTGTTTCTTGCTGGGGAACCTGCAGCCTGGTCTCACCCTTCTCATGGCTCTGTGTTAACATGGCTGCCTCTTCCTCGTGTTAGGGTTGGACACTGCAGTTTTGCAAGGTGCAAAACTGATAACAGTGGAAAACTTTGGAAAATTGGGTGACGTGACAGTAGAGGGGCAGAAGATGTACTTTTCATTGTATCCCTTACCGTAATAATAATAATAGAAAGAATGAGTGTGTTGGTGATGTCAGGCGCCAACACATGCAGAATAGCCGAGTCACATTTCCACTGTTATCAGTTTTCCCAGTAGCCTGGTGAAACCCACCACCACTCACTCTGCCTCAGAGCCCAGCCGCATGTCATGGCTAAGAGGTCCTGGAGCATCATGGGTAAAGTGGGAGGATACCCGTTCCATCTCTCCCCCGCCCCCCGCCCAGTGTTCTTGTAGCAATCACGTGAGGTCATGGGAGTGAAAATACTGGAACGTTATCAAGTGCTCTGCACTTAAAAAGTATTTGGTCTTGTTGCTCCAATGATGAAGATCTCCTATTGGAACCATAGGCAGTGAGAGCACCCGGGGACAATTCTCCTAGAGATCTTACAGAGAAGACCTCTACATGGCTTTACTCTAGGGTGTCTTAAGAAGCGCACCAAACATCGTACAGAGTGTGTGCGTGCGGTTGATAAAGCCTCTGGCCTTAGAAGCTCACCCTCCAAATCAAGTGTCTCTGATACATCAGGTAACAAATCAGACATGGAGGGGAGCAGACGTTACTGATAAGGAGATTTGGCATTGGGAGACAGCAAAGAAGAAATGTAGTCTAGGGACAGACGGGAAGAGGGGTGCCCGCTTTTCCAGTCGAGAGGCAGCTCTGAGCATGATGGGTGACAGAAAGATGTCCTCAGGCAAGGGAAAGGGCAGAGGCTTGTGCTGACGGCTCTGAGCCTATCAGCAGCCTGTGTTGTACCCTCCTAGGGAGCTCAGGCTGCCCACGGCTGGGGCTCTCCTGACGGCGAGTTGGGCCCCATCTCCAGACCAGTCCTGTAGACACAATGGCAAGATTCCTGCAGGGGAGCAGCCTCTGGGTTGAAGTCACCCAGTCAAAGTCATCCACTGCTCCCCCTAGGATTTGTGACTGATGGAATTCTTTATGGGAACGCTTTGACCTTGTTATGGATTCCTGACATCCGGCCCTCTCTGGGTTCCTTATGAATGTCAGCTGCCAACCGTTCATTCTCTGCTTTGCTGGAGACGGGGTCACGGGAGTCGGAGTTCTGTCCACTTGCTTACCTTCATTCTCTCCCTTGCCCCCATTTTAAAAAGTAGACTTTAAAGGCAAAACGGACAAAAATACTTGGCTGTATACAATTCTTTTCACCTCTTTACCTGTTTGTTGAAACAGTTCTGACTGATAGCAGAAAAGTCACTGTGGCTTTTAATTATTTCCAGAAAAACATTTGAATACCGGTTTATTCTCCCTAATGCAAATTGTGATGTTCTCAAGACATCAATGGCCCATTAGCCACCATTGACCAGCCTTGCTGGCAACACGCTGGCACCCTCCGTGGCGCCACCTCACTTCATACTGCAGTGAGGCGGGATCCAGACGCCTTGTTTTTTTTTCCGTTCCCTTGAAACTGCATGTTGAAGTTTGCCCCATAGTATCCTTAAAACTATTTTTCAACTTGATATTGTTTGGTGCTAAGTCTCGGTATTCTCAGCTGTAAAATGGGAGTATTAAGAGTGCCTGACTTACGGGACTATTGTGAGAATTAAAAGAGAAGATTCAGGGAAGGTGCTGAACCTGGTTCCTGGCGCACCTCGCGTGCTCCCACTCTAGTTAGCCATTACGAATCATGCTCGGGGTCCCAGCCGTGACCATGGATGCAGTCTAATACCGCCCTGACCCTTGGCGGTGATAGTGGCAAGCTGCCTTAGACCCTCGTGGTGATCCATGGGGCACGTTTGGAGGAAAAAATTATGCATTTAGTCAACTACCAGGGCAGGCAGGTAGCCTCAGGAGAGTTGTAAGCTGAAGCTGGTGCTTATCAGAGGGAATCGGCTAAAACCTCTTCAGGAATAATTGCCCAAAGAAAGCTTCAACTTGACCAGGTTGGATTCAAAATGACATAAGGCAGTCAGCTTTCTTTGTTGCTAAAGGAATACAGAATAATTATGGAAAAAATAAAATCCACGGTTGATCTCAAAACGGTGTTTTAGGCAGTAGTTTCCAGTTCACCAACTTTTTTTTTTTTTTTTTTTTCCCCAGCAGTTTGTATCTGAATAGCCTCTGTAGCCTTGGTCCTCTCAGTGCGGTTCGCTGACCAGGAGCATCTGTAGCGCCTGGGAATGCAGAACTGAGGACCCATTCCAGGCCTACCTAATTAGAATCTGCATGTTCCAAAGATCTCCGGGTGATTCGTAAGCACATCGAAGTTGAGAAGTACCTCAATTTCTTGGCTCAGTCCTCTTAAAGTCTATGTGATGTGTTACCCCATTTTACAGATGAGGAAACTGAAAACCTTCCGTTAAGTGCTTAGCCTAAGGTCACACAAAAATAAAGTATCCAAGCATGCTCCTCTCACTGTACTGAAACTACCTCTTTAAAATCAGTAGGGGAAATGTAGCTGTTTAGATATGTGAAATAGACTGAAAATGGGAGAATGGGCACAGGCAGGAAAAGATGACAAGGGCCTGGGTCTGGTCAGTCCACCAAAAGGGTAGGCGAGCTGTGACAGACTGTGAGTGAAATGTAACTCAACATTATGGCCTCAGAAAAGCTCTATTTACGATAGCCAGGACATGGAAGCCACCTAAGCGTCCATCGACAGAGGAATGGATAAAGAGGATGTGGCACATACATACAATGGAATGTTACTCAGCCCTAAAAAGAAACGAAACTGAGTTATTTGTAGTGAGGTGGTTGGACCTGGAGTCTGTCATACAGAGTGAAGTAAGTCAGAAGGAGAAAAACAAATACCGTATGCTAACACATATGTACGGAATCTAAGAAAAAAAAAT
>NC_041234.1:117080119-117114919 GCF_002837175.3 Physeter macrocephalus
ACATGTATAGCTGATCCACTTTGTTGTAAAGCAGAAACTAACACACCATTGTAAAACAGTTATACTCCAATAAGGATGTTAAAAAACAATAAAAAAATAAAAAGAAGTAAGATGCCACGTAAGTTAGGATAAATACAACTAACTGCTGGTGATCCAGAAATGTGACGAGCCGCTCATTTCGAGTTTTCATGAAAGTTCCAAATGGTCAACTTGCAGCTTCTCTTTGATTGCCCATTGCTGTGTACTAGAGCCTTCCTGACACCAAGCTCTGGCTCCCAGAGACCCTGGGATGACACTGGGGCCACCTAGATGATCCAGAACCATCTCCCCATCTCAAGATCCTGAATTTATTCATATCTGCAAAACCCGTTTTTCCACATGAGGTACCATATTCACAGGTTCCAGGGATTACGATTTGGGCATCTTTGGGGGAGTCATCATTTCACCAACCACATACCTCTTCAGTCAGTTAGGGCTTTAAACTATGTCATATACGGTAACTTGCCCGTGAAAATGAATGTGAGTGGATAGGTGTGCATCTCCTTCTTACGCTTTGCAAATAAATTGAGCAGACTCCATTTCAAACACCAGAATCAGACAAAAGGACAAAATCCCAGTGTACACACACATTAGACAAAGATTATCTCCTCGGAGCCATGCCAGGGTGTAGCCCGAATTACAAGTGGATGGCTACTCACTATCTGCTTGTCAGTGGCACCAGTGCATTAGCACAGAACATACTTGATTCTGAGTTGCTTGTGATAGTATTGGGACATGCAGTCTTTTATTTTCAAACTGTGCTCAGGGGCCATCCCAGGGCAGAGGAAAAGCTGCTGGGGACTTCCTCCCCTACATTCTGCCCAATCCCTCGTTTCCACCAGAGCAACTGTGTTTTTATCTGTCTTACGTATTGTGCTTCTGCCTACACTTTCTATTGGACAGTTGGGCTAAATGGATTTTCTGGGGGAGGGTTGGGGTAGATTTCAAAACTACTGACTCAGACCAAAATGGATTCCTCCCATCCCCGGGCTGGAATAGGCTCAGGGCTCAGAGTGTCTGCCTCTAGGGGCCTAGTATGGTGAGGCACATAGATTGTTCCAGTTTTGGAACCCAGAGTTCAGAGAGGAAAAGGCGGAAGAGAGGAAAGATCAGCTATAAATGTTGATTCCTTTGCCCCAGGGCCATCCCTTTACAACTTGATGATGGAATCAAGTATAGAAGCATTTCAAATTATCTGGTAGACAGACATTTGATCTCTATAAAACCAGAAAAGGGTCATGTTGATGAAATTCGTACAGGTCTCAACTAAAGACGAGGGTTTAACAACATCCTTGATAGACTCCCCCATCAAGCGTCTCATGCTACGTCTCTTTGGCAACGTCTGGGCCTTGTGAAATACGCTGCCAAGATCAATACCCTGTGGACTTGCTTGTCGAATCCTTCCCATATATGTTTCCCACTACAAAGTCATTATCCCTTCTGGAACCTTTCCTTTCTGGTGCCCACACAGCTTGATTGAGCAGAATGGCCAATTCATCATCCCTGTTTATCTCCTGAGAGAGGAATTTACAGTTAAATTAGGATTCGAGTCAGATAGCACTGATGCAGATGTTTGGTTTTCCAGAGACCGTTAATCTGAATTAGTGAAAAGTCTGATTTATGAAGTAGCCCTACAGAAAGGCAGCTGTAATCCTCTGAGGTTCATACAAGAGCTCTGTGACTGTGTTGCCAAGAGTAGGTCATTTCAGACCTGCCTTAAGGAGCAGATTGGATTGGGCAAAGGTCTCCTCACACATTTTCTCTAAGGTCCAAACCATCTCCCTTAAAACCCCCTATGCACTTTCATTTCATGAGGATCATAATCTTTGAGCTGGAAGACACCTTAAAGATCATCCAACTCCTCTGTGGATCAATAATAGGAATCTTTATTGCCGGCTATCTGGTCACCTAAGGGTATCAAGCTCCCTGGCCTACAAAGCAGTGGCTTCTTTCTGTGGCCAGCTGTAGAGTTTTAAGTCTTTTCTGATGTTGAAGTGAGATCTTTCCTGGCTAGATCTCTAATTCACTGGTCCTAACTTTACCTTGGAAGACTCTCAGAACTAGCCCACTCCCTTTCCCATAGGACAGACCTTCCGGTTTTTGAAGACCGTCATCACGTGAACCGCCCTCCTCCCTGCCCCAGAGTCTCCTCTAGGCAAAGTAGTCCCAGTTCTTTCCTATGGCTTCTGGACTGTCTATCTAATGGTGTCACATGCATATTGAGCCCTTGACTGCACAGGAGGCCTGGTCAGTATAAGCATAGAGAGACTGTCATGTCTAGAGATTAAGGTGCCTAACTACCTCTTAAAACCCATCTTTTACATGATTACTCCCATTCTTGAAGTAATAGAATCACAGACAGAAATAGGATTCCGTGGAACTGACCTATACTTCCAACAAGAATCCAATCTCTGTCCCAGCTAAAAGCACTGGCGTTTATGCAACCTTAACCAAGCCAAGGAGACAACTGCAGAGTTTATATGGGGAGGGACCTCCGCAAACTGTGTGGAATCACATAATTATTTCACAGGTAGAAAACATCTTTCAAAAACGGGGGGCTTCCCTGGTGGCGCAGTGGTTGGGGGCCCGCCTGCCGATGCAGGGGACACGGGTTCATGCCCCGGTCCGGGAGGATCCCACATGCTTTGGAGCGGCTGGGCCCGTGAGCCATGGCCGCTGAGCCTGCGCGTCCGGAGCCTGTGCTCCGCAACGGGAGAGGCCACGACAGTGAGAGGACCGCGTACCGCAAAAAAAAAAAAAAAAAAAAAAAAGGAATATTTGAAATTAAATATAGAATAATTTGACAATCAAAACCATCATAATAATACTTTTGTGCGTATTATGTAAATATAATTAAGCAATTAATTTTAATTTTGGCTAATGTATATGGCAATGGAACATTTAAGAACTTAAATTTTACCATAAAAAAAAACACGCAAAAAACCCTCATCTTTTCCCCCTAGTACTCTCAAGCTTCCACACTAGGGCCAATGCTGTCTGCAGAAGGCATCTTAAAGACCTCCCAAACTTCTCTCCCACTGGCCTGCTCTTTGATCCCCTTCTCTAGCCCTGGATTTCCCCACTAGGTTCATTGACTTGCTAAGGCAGCTTCTTTGCCCTCAGTCTGGCCCGTGACCATGAAGACCTACTAAATGGGATTAGGATTAAAATGAGGCTTCGCTCCACTCAGTACAGACTGCTCACCCCGATGGGCACAGTGGCAAAATCTGATCTTTGAAAAGGTTGAGCAGTTCACTTTGAAGTTGTTCACAAACGTGGGTCCTTTGAGAAGTTTTATTACATTCGGGGTGAAGTCACAGAGTACACTTTTAATATTTACAGACTATGGAGTAGGTGGCTTAATATATTAAATGCTAATGATTTTTAGTATCACCTATTATCTTTGTTGTAACCACTAGCCTTCTTTTTAAAAGCAATTTATTAAAATATGAAAGGAAATGGTTCATGGGAAATAATTCTAATGCAGTTGGGGAGTGAAGAATGTGGAAATTGCACATTTGTCCTTCATCTCCTAGGCGGAATCAAGTATTGCGTGGACTAGCGTCCCTCATAGCCACTTTAATATACGTTTGAAAACTAAACTAGCGACATATGAAAATAAATGTAGCAGAAGTGGGAATTTAACTAGCTGAACAGCTAACGGGTTTCCCTCGCACCAATGCTGGCTCTTCCCTGTCTCCAACTGTGCAACTGCTCGGAGAAGGCAATTCTTTCTCATAAAGATGTTGAGGTCCTTCACCCCCCCGTCTATACTTGTTTCCCCTAAGCGGTCATTGTCAATGTTGACTGGCCGTGAGATCCTTCCCGAGAACACAGCAAGAGGTTTAGCTGTAGGAAGACTTAGGGAAAATAATTTCAGTTCTCATTTCACTGGATCTCATTCAAGGTTACTCTTAGGTTTCAAATCATCTTTATTTCGTATCTGCATCTATACATATATTTACAGTCAATTTTTCATATGTGGTTTCTGTCCACGCCTACAATCTCTTAATCACAATTCCGAAATTCAAAGAGTTTTGAGAACTGTTACTTTGAGACAGACTCATTTTGATGACAAAACCTGACCTAAACTGATGGGCACGTACTAATTTCAAGTCTTTATTACTTTTTCTCATTGCGACTGTTAACTGCGGTAATATTAATGAGTTTTATTAAAGGGTGCTTCCCCGATCCCACTGGGGGGGTATTATAGATATGGTATAGCTACCATATTACTTTTTTAATTTAAAAAAATGTGAATATCAAAATTCGTCTCCCTTCCAAAGGCTTTGGATAAGGAACACCTGTATACAAACACATACACACACAAACCAGAAATTAATGTATAGATAGGAAAGAAAAGTAGGAGACAGCCTTTTCACCTGAAAGTCGTAAACACGGGAGTACAAGTTAGATGTTAACTCTCAGTCCTGGGCTGTATCTGAAACTTTACTTGGGGGGAATTGAGGCCAAGCAAGTATAGCCTCTGGATTAGTTGCACTTAAAGCTGTTCCCTCAGTCTTTATTTAGTAACCAAAGACAAAAACAATTGATTAGATTTAGAGGGTACTTTGCATAAATATGCAAGGGTACTTTATGCATAAATACTAAAAAGGAATGCAGGGAAAGAGGCACACTGAGCTGTATGTCGATCCCTGGCTCCACTGTCTCTCTCTCTCTCTCTCTCTCACACACACACACACACACACACACACACACTTTCCCAGGGGATAGAGTCCCCTATTTCTTCTGCTTCTCCTAATCTCTTGGTGCCTTTGGCAGACGAATGTACTTGCAGACAGCATTTACTTAGCAGATAGCATTTTAAAATGAGCTTCGGCTATATGAAAGAAAAGAGCTACCTGGGAGATGAAAGGGGCCGTCTTCAGGGACACGGGGCACACGTAATGCAGAGGCTCTACGCATTGGATGGTGACGGATGAGACACCCATGCTGGTTTGAAAGGGATCCTATGCCTTCCCAGGCAGCAGCCGAGCATGGCTCCAGCTCACCAGGCAAGAGCTGTAATGTTGAAAACTAGGCTCCAGTGAGGGTGCGGGGTCGGGGCAGGCGAGGAATAATGGTCTCAGGCAGAGGGGGGCCTTAGAGTCCCTCTCTGTCCGGTTGGAAGGTGGAGCCACAGGACCAGGTGCCCTCCAGGGCCAGGACTGGGTTTTCCAGGGAGAGCCGGGCAAGGAGCTGGGAGTCTGAGAGGCAGTGAGGTTTGAACGGCCAGCCGGGCAGATAGGAGGACCAGCCCAGCACGGCAGCGAATATGCTCTGGCCCCCAGCCCATCCCTGTCCGTGATTAAACTTCTCTCCAAAGAGGGACCTGGGCTGATGAGACAGAGACGGACAAGACCCCTCCCCCTCCCTCGAATTTAGAGCCCCATTTTGGAGTGAAAGCAGAGCAAAAGTAGTCCAAAGAGACGATGAGGAAAAGGACAGAAAGGCTATGACATACCCCAGAGTGCCAAGAGGCAGCTGAGGTTGATCTGTTGCGGGGCACAGAGGGCAAACGATTAGCAAGGAAGAGTATGGATTATCAATAAAGACAGTGGCAAGTGGTGTCAGTTTCCCAATGCTTTGCTTGGTCAGCTTGACAGATTTAAAATCAGTCATTAGACATGGTTGGTCCTTTATGATCATACCTCCTGGTAAGTGTTTTAAGAAGGGTTTAAGAAATTCTGCTGGAGGAGGCCGAGAAGTGCATCCTATCATCCCCTAATTCACATGGTCAGCCCTGCTCACCTTGGGGCCGGGCGCTGGACACCTGGCCGTGACCGTCTTCACACAGCCCTGCCCTCTGAGGGACCTGAGAGGCCACGGTCCCAGTCTCACTTCTCTATCTATTGATTGCTATGAGACTGAGGCAAGCCCCTCCCACTTCTCTGAACCTCAGTCTCCCATGATGAAAGCGAGGACAATACTGTGCATATAGCTAAGATCAGAGCCCCTTGACAGACCTGTGGGTCGCTCACGGGGCCTCCTGAGCCTCACGTTTCCCACCTGTGAAATGGGATGGCAAAAGCTCCACTCACCTGCCCCTCACAAATCATCAGCGTTTATGCCGACCTGGGCTCTTTTCCAGCTGCTCTGAGACCGAGTGGTGTCGTTTTCCTTTCAGCCCGCTCTTGGCCACGCCTCAGCCCACACCTGCAGCGCCAGCCAGCGGGGGATCCGGCAGCTCCAGTGACTCCGAGAGCAGCTCAGAGTCAGACTCAGACACTGAAAGCAGCACCACTGACAGTGAAGCCAACGAGGCGCCGCGCGTGGCCACGCCAGAGGTGGGTGACGGGCCGGGGCCCCAGCCACGGCTTACCTGCCCCGAGGCGGCACCTCCGACCTGCACACACACAACAGTACAGCAATCACGGTATTCCAGCGCGATGAGGGCTTCAGCCCAGCATACCCGTGAGAAAAGTACTCAGGTGTTCGATAGCATTTTTTTCTTCTAACCCATGTACTTGCGTGGTCTCTCACAGACATTTCTTTGCCGTGTGACCGATTGGCTGTGTGACTCACTCAGCTACTCTGAGCCTTGAGCCCCCCCATTAATATTACACTGGACTAGTAATCACTTTCCAGAGAATCAGCAAAGCCAGTCCAGACCCACTTCTAGCTCTGGGGACACCACCCCTCCCTCTAGGTTGAAGTGATGAAAGTCCCTCGGCAGGTAAGACCCAAGGAGCGTGATGGTTGAAAGGTCACAGGTATTTTTTTTTCATTTCAATTAATGTTCTTCAAGTGTACTCGATGGTAATTCACGAAAACATTTCACACAGCCCCGCAAAATACCAGAATTAAAATTTGGAGTTAAGAACCCTGTCCTTCCCCTCTCATCCTCTCTGAGTGTCAGCCTCTCAGTTCCCCCGAGCCTGCACCTCGTACAGCAAGCAGATCCCTCCATGGCTCTGGACACGCTTGCTTGTCAATAATCAGAAAAGAATAACAGAAGAAGATGCCAGAGTAACCTTACCGCTAATCATAATAGCTCACACTTCTCGAATGTAGATCACATGCCGGGCACCGTGAGAAGCCCGTGACTTGGATGTTCTCCTTTCATCCTCCTAACAGCTCTATGGGGTCCTTGCTATTATTATCCCATTTTACAGATGAGAGAATAAGGTTCTGAGAGGGTAAGAAAGAACTTTCCCAAGATCTCACGGGCAGGACTGAAACCAGGTTGGAATCACGGCTACTCAGACTCTTTTGAATTCTGTCACCCTCTATTGGCTGGTGCCATAAGCCTCAGCTGATGCCTTTCAAAAAAAAGGAGTTCTAATAAAAATGAGGGCTCTTTTAGTTCAACAGGCAGAATTCAGACTTGGGAATCAAGCACCCGCCTTGTACGCATCATTACCATGGCTTAACGGCGGACGCTCATGTCTGCGTGCGTGTCCCCGTCAGTTGGTTATTGCCCATACACCGAGGAAAGTGCAGTGGTTTTTTTGGAAGTAAAATCTTTTCCTCCTTCGGTGAAAATACAAAAGGCCTCTTCTTTTTGCAGTGAATTACAGCATCGTGTAGGAGGCCCTGGCAGTTTGGCAGAGAGAAAGCCTTTCCTTTTGAATTACACTTGAGGCACGCTTACATTTCTTTTCAGGACCAGAGATCACTACCTCGGCCTCCTGGTAAGAGGTTGAGTAACGAGTCCCACCAAAGGACTTTGGGAACCCGATTCCCTCCCAGGCCTCCCTGCCCACTCTCTGGAAAAACTCTCGGTGAATAATTCCTTCCTTGCTGGCCAAAGTAGGGGATAGTTTCAGAAAAGCAGTGGAACTTAGTTTAAATAAGTAGATCGGAGCCAGTTGGTGGAGTATTTGGCCATCTAGGGAACGTGATGAATGTGAATTCCACGTATGTTTCTAAATGTGTGAATGGTCCCTTAAGAGCCCACGCTTTTATCACCCAACAGTCAGTGCACTGAGGGTCCTCCTGACTTCTTCCCAAAGGTGAAATTCATTCTTGCCGCTGTTTCTCAATCTGCAGCCTGAGCCGCCCTCCACCAACAAGTGGCAGCTGGACAAATGGCTTAACAAAGTGACATCTCAGAACAAGTCGTTTATTTGCGGCCAAAATGAAACGCCCATGGAGACGATTGCTGTACCTCCTCCAATCATACAGCCAATGGAAGTCCAGGTCAAGGTGAAGGCAAACCCCAGCCAGGTCCTGGCTGAACCCAAAGAGAGGCCTCTCCTCAGTCTCATCAGGGAGAAAGCCCGTCCACGGCCCACCCCCAAAATTCCAGAAACAAAGGCGCTGAAGCATAAATTGTCGACACCTCTCGAGACAGCGTCTCAAAGGACAATTGGGAAGAAACAGCCCAAGAGGGTCGAGAAGAACCCCAGCATTGAGGAATTTACCTGGCCCAAACCAAATATCACCAGCAGCGCTCCCAAAGAAAAGGAAAGCATGGAGCTTCCTGAGCCCCCGAGAGGCCGCAACAAAGCCACTGCCCACAAGCCGGTCCCTAGGAAAGAACCGAGGCCCAGCATTCCCTTGGCTGCCGAGAAGAAGAAGTACCGAGGGCCTGGCAAGATCGTGCCGAAGTCCCGGGAATTCATTGAGACCGATTCGTCTACGTCTGATTCCAACACAGATCAGGAAGAGACCCTGCAGATCAAAGTCCTGCCTCCTTGCGTGGCTCCTGGGGGCAGCACTGCCAAGTCCAAGGACACCTGTGGGGCTTTGATCTGCAACCCGCCCGTCCCGAATGAGGAGCCCGCTTTTTCACCCATCCCTGTCATGCAGCCCGAGCTTCTGTCTCCTCTCCGAGATCACGAGAATCTGAAAAATCTCTGGGTGAAGATTGACCTCGACCTACTGTCTCGAGTGCCTGGCCACAGCTCACTGCAGGCGGCGCCGGCCAAGCCAGACCACAAGGAGACGGCCTCAAAGCCCAGGCGGCAGGCAGCTGCCGCGGCTGCGGATAAACCTGCCCCCAAGGGCAAGCGTAAGCACAAGGTAAGCCGTCAGGTGTGGCCTGCCACGTGACCGGGGGCAGCGGCTGTCCGGGAGCTACTTTGGTCTTGAGTCTCCTTTTCCAGCAGGCTGGTGGCAGTGGATTGCAGTCTTTGGGGAAGGCAATGATGCTTTCCGTGGGAAATGCAGTATTTGACGTGACCAGGGAGGAAGTGTTAAGGATAATCAAGGTTTGACACCCAATGTCAAGAGTATCCCATGTGGCGCGTGATGTGTAGCAAAATGAGGAGTATGAAGAGGCTCCTTCCCCAGGCACCAGTCCCCCAGGTTGGCTCCTTAAGCTGCTCCTGCTTCCCAGATTCATGGGTCATGATTCTGTAGTTCCCCCACCGCACCAGCGGCAGCGGGGCACCAAGGATTCCTAAGGGCAACATGCATCCTTGTTAATTTCTCCATACAAACAGCAGGATCCCTGCAACCCAGTTATATTTTGAGTATCTCCTGGCTCCTACTAGAAACACGTTCTGTCCAGCCTGCTTGGCCCCCTGACCTGTGTGGTCGGCTTGACTCGTGAAAATCTCACCTGCAAGACATTAGGGTTGGGTTCCAGGGCTACAGATATAATCATAAGGTGAAACCCGGAATGGCCTCTTCCATTTCACGTACATCTGGGGAAGTGAGTTTGTGTCCAGTAAGTTCGTTGTGTTGCATCTCTGGATCTCACAGTAGTCTTTTAGCGTAGCATCATCTCATGGTGATATTTGAGTAATATTATTCTGAACGGCTGCCATGGGGAGTCCTGCAGGGGTCATTTAAGTCATCATTCAGCTTTAGAGATTCACAGACGGTTTTATCTCTGAGCTGGGCACCGACTTATTCAATGAGAGTATTCCAAAATAGGGACCAAAGTCTGGTCCCAATAGGAGGACCAAAAAGTCTGCTAGGGCAAGGGACCTTGTGCCCTATCGCCGTTTCCCTGCTCTTAGTGATGACAGCAGTACAGCCAGGAGTAAACGTGTACCTTCAGAGCCACTACCTGAAGGTCCAGAGGTGTGCCTTGCATATGGTTAATTTCCTTGCATATTTTTGGTTGTAGAAGTGACCTTTATATGTTAACCCTAAACCCCCAGGGTGCTTGGACAGGATTTATGCCGTGTTAGAATCGCAGTGTTAGTTTCTAAACTACTCATTCGTGGAGGCGTTGTTGCTGGGAGCAGTGTCTGAAAATTACAGATTCTCTTTACTTTTGGTATGATATCCCTGTGCCACCCGATCAGAGGCTCACATCACAGCTTCACCCTCTCAGATGCCAGCTTCTTGGTTGGAGTAGGCGAGGCAAGACTGATCGCTTTTCTGTCTGATCAAAGGTGCACTTTTAACTCCCCTACCTAATCTAGGACTTAACACAGAAGCCGGCTGTCTCCCTTGCTCATTGTTTTTAAATGTCTGCATGTGCCATGGATTTCAAACTCTGTGTATTTTTTCTTCCTGTTAAAGCCAACAGAAGTTGCGGAGAAAATCCCTGAGAAGAAGCAACGCCTGGGGGAGGCGGCCACCATCTGCCTACTACCGCCTTGCATCTCACCAGCTCCCCCCCAGAAGCCTCCCAGCACTAAAGAGTGAGTTTGCCCTGGGCTGTGTGATACTTTGCTTGTTCAGACTCTTAAGACATCCCAAAGGGACCCTTGGCCGGGGGCAGGGGGTCCTGTCCCAGAGGAATGTTAGTTAGGTAAGAAACAGGAGTCTCTCAGTCCTGTCCTGACAGCTGTCTCTGACCACCAGTCTAACAAGGGTGGGATAAAGGGTGGCGCTCAGGCTGCCAGATTTGGGGTGACTCCTTGAGCTTCTTAGCAACATTTCTCTGTTCCAGCTCAGATCGATGACCAAAATCGGCGAAAGTGAACTTTTAGCGCTGAGTGAAGGGTAAGAGGAAGTAAAGGAATTTAAAAGGGGCAGCATCAAGAGACACCTATCCCTTGAGCCAAATCACCTCCTTCTGGGCAACTTCCAGTTCTGACGGTGATAAATAAAAAGATTTCCCTGGAAAGCAACCCCTTGGCCTCAACAGGATGACTCAGCAGCCGCTTCCTCTTTGGTGTCATTTCTCAACGCTAATGTGAAGCTTGAGGGCTAGCAGCTCCATGCTGAACGCCTCAGAGGCCAAGGGGAGGCCAGAGAGATGAGCTGTCTGGGCGTGCCCCCCAGCCCCAGGCGGTTCTGTGCTGGGAAAACCCGCCTAGGGATGGACGCGTTAATGCTGATCGGCTGGCACCTCTTCTCCCATCTCCCTCTTTGCAGGAGGTGCCAGAGTCAGGCAGGAGGCCTCCTTGTCCCATCCTCACTCACACGACCCCAGCCTTCCCTACCAAACATTGTGATGGAGTCCTTCTGTCTCTTACATATCATTTCCCTAACAATCGTGTCAGCTACTGGAACCATTCCGTCTGGATAATTATTGCCATAAATTCATTCAAAGTTTTAGAGATTACTTCCATCAAAGACCAGTTTTGGAGCCTGTTAGCAGCCCAGAGCAGAGAGGCAATATGGCTAACTGCTGCTAACAGTTGATTTCACAGATCACTGTTCAACATCAGTGATAGGGCATCAATCTGCCACAGATAAGATGTCGGAAATAAGTTATCAGCTTACATTTGTTTGGATCCTGGTTGCTTAGAGATGAAAGGTAGGAAGAGACCAATGACCGCTAGATCCGCTCAGTATGATAAGGAGATTTGGCCCTAGGCTGCCCGTCTCCCTGTGGACCCGAAGCTCTTGGTGACAGGCATCTGTGTCCCCTGGCATAATTTGATCGGAAATATCCCTTCACATACTTGGAGTTTTCAGAATTAGTAACTCTTCCAGTGGAGCAAACCAGCCCTTTTTACCCCAGGGTGGGCCAGGCATGTGGCGAAACAGACTTCTTTCCCAGTGGTCAAACGCTGTCATTCCAGGGCCCTCGTACTTTCCAAGGAGGAAGGGCTAAAGTGGTGTCCCTGTAGCGGCGGTACTGACCCAGCTCCCAGATTCTATCTACTCGGGCCGGGCCACCTGAGGGCACAAGGAAGAGCCAGCGAGCCGTGGGGCATGGCCACACCATCAGTCCCCATGGCGAGCCTCCTTCAGCGACCCAGCGATCGGTCACTGGTCCCCATTTCATGGAAGAGAGATGATCAAATATTAAATCGATGTCTAACAATTCGAATTCGTTCTCATAAAATGGTGTTTTACCTCATGGTCCTTAGGATCTTTCTGCTTTCGTAGTAGTTCGGAGAGCAGTGTTTGCCTAGTAGCGTTTATCATTCAGGAAGGGCCTGGATCGGGTTCTTCACACTTGTCCAGCAAATCCATGTCTGCGGGAAAATCTCGGGCGTCGAGGGAGAAGGAAGCAGGACAGACCTCTCGGAGGTCTTCTCCTGGAAGCCCTCTCCTCAAGCTTTGTCTGCTCCTCTGTGCTTTGTTGACCCTTCAGACTAAATCCTTGGACATGTCTATGAGACAGCGTTCACTTTTCTCTATGAATATTCTGAACCTAGCAAAGGATGCCACAGCGGACTATGACAGCTGGAGTTTCCCATCGTCCACCAGAAGGGCCCTGTTGAGTTCCTTGCCCCTTCTTTGGAGCTTGAACCCTCAGAAGGGCCCCTGAGGCATTAAATGGGGGACTCTCTTGCCTGCTGTCCTCCTATACAAGAGCCAGAGCCTATACAAGCGGTGCCCTTATAGTAAGAAGCCATAATGGTGACAGAGTGGTCTCTAGAAAATGCTCCCTGGGTGTCTTTCACCCAGGAAGTCATTAAAGGCCACATGGTTCCCGGTCACTATCATGCAGACGGAAAGGGGGCCAGATGACTGTGCCCATTGCACTGAATGTACGGAACTGGGAACGATGTACTGTGTACAGTGGCAGATGGGGAGGCCTAGCACATCGATAGTTGCCAATGGCAAATGGACTGCCTCTAGGGAACAGCTCTTCCCCTTGCAGCCCACCCTCTTCTCCGGCAGCTCAGGTAGTGCAGGAGTGGTCATAGGTAAGGAACCCAGTCGCTCCTATAGATGCCACAGCAATGCTTGACTCCTTTCTATGTAAATTCCCCAAAGTCCGATTCCTCTGTGATGATTATACTCAGTGCGGGCTGATGTTGGTGGAACCTCCTCGTGGACGTGCATCCTAATCCATATTTTCACCGTTATTTTCATCAGGCATCACCACTATCTTAAAATGATTCTTCATGCCCAAGCAATTTAAAAAATCCATTGGCAAATATTTTGTAATTAATTTTAATCCATTAAGGTAATGGCAGAAACAGTGAATTTTCCGAAAATTCAGCTGCCTGACCAAAACTGACATAGGACCACATTTATGGAACAGAAGATGACAGATATTATTACAAATGGCAAATTTGGGCAGCAGAAGTGGAACGACGGGACTGCATTGACTGCTGCCGTTTCAGGAAATCAGACCACTTGAGTGCTTGCTTGTTCATCTTTGATTTGTTGCTTTGAGATATTGTAAATCTATATTTCTAGACACTGACTGAAATTGACCAAGAGGAAAACATAAATTCTTGTTGACTTAATTTGCTGTTGAAAATTGTAGTCAATAATCACGAAAAGTAAATGGCTGCACAGTACAATATGAGTTGTCTAAGAAAAGATTAAAATTCAAGTAATCTTCATTGATTAGTCGAAGGCAGTAACTAAAATAAAAATCCATGGCCCAATTACCATGTTAAGCAGCTAGCATAAGGTTTTAGTTGTTCTGTTTTATTTCAAGTCTCAGTCTATTTGGTGATGCCCACTTAATGGGCAGATAAATCAGTTTGAAAGCACAGGAGCACTTCTTGGACTGCGGACGTCTTGCGGAAAGATGACAAAATATTTTTCAAATGGACTTTTGTAAACCGGAGTACGTCAGTACTTCCGTATAACAACTGAAGGTCAGGGGCTCATTATGCCTTGCGTAGAACAGTTAGAACATACAATTTGCAGCGTAACCCAAAAGTATTTAGTGCATTATTTATTTCTGTGTAATGTATAAGCATAGTATTTCTTAAGAGAGTATCCTTCCACTCATTGTTTATTGTACCGTTTATTGTGTGGCTATGCAGTTAAGTCGTAGGGCAGAATGAGTAGGAGCCATCCTAAAAAATGATAGGATTCAAGTCTGCATTGGATTTTCCATAAAAATCTGCTTAACAGTAATCTTAAAAGGTTACAGATATCACACTGGGGCAACACTCCATTAGACATTTCCATTTATCATGGAGTTCTGTTTCCAAGACCCGTGTTTATTCTTAGATACATATGGCTGCATTTATCTATAACTCAGTCTAGAGGGAGGGCTCCCTCTCTATAGATATCTATGTCTCTATGCGTTTTTATGTATACTCTTCACCACAAGTGAAGGACCATCAACCAACATATTACTTTAGCTGAAAGTACCAGCCTCATGGGAAAGATCAGAATAAAGAGAGACAAAATTTTCTGACACCCTCTACTTTTTGTTTACACAGAAATAATTCATCCAGGAGAGCAAACAGAAGAAAAGAGGAAAAGCTGTTTCCCCCTCCACTTTCCCCACTGCCAGAGGATCCTCCACGCCGCAGGAACATCGGCGGCAATAATGGTCCCTTCAGTCAAGACAAGACCCTCCCTGTGATTGGACAGATCACCTCGACCAAACCTAAGAGGAGTGAAGGCAAATTCTGTGCTACTTTCAAGGGGATATCTGTAAACGTAAGCATCTCAGAAGAAATCTTATCATTGTCAGGTGGAAACAAGTTGACCCAGCTTATCTAACTGAACTCAAGATGAATTTTTCATTCCAGTCTTACTTCTCCAAACAGATTATTATGCAGGCATTCAGGGCCTTGGACGTCCTTTGGTCCAATCCCTTCAGATCTTGGGGGTGGGGGACACTTCCACAGTACTGACCGCAGCATCTGGCACATGGGAGGCACTGATCATTTACTGAAAGGGAGAGAACAAATGGACGGAATTGCCCAAGGTCATGGAACTGGGGCCGGGACTCCAAGTTACATCTTTCCACCACCCAGCTTAGCAGGTGTGAATTGTGTTTTAAAATAGTGACTCCAAAGGATGGAGTTTAAAAGGCGAATCTGTTGCTAAAATCACACAATTGTGGTTCTCTAAGCCAAACTAAAGGATTATCCCATCCTTTCGATTTTCTGCGCTGCTGCTCGATTAGCATAAATAATTGAGAAGTTGTATCACTTTTCACATCTATACACAATGTCTTTTTATCTGCCCCAGGTATAGGTACCTGAACCGTGAAAACCATGAGCGACCGTGTCGCTAGTGAATGTTAATGGCAGATGTACCTGCCTTTTTGGGTAAATGCACGTATGCGGAGATACAGCATCCATATGCATCTGATCTCCTTTAAGTGTAGTATGAAAAGCAAATGCGTGAAAATCAATGAGTTTTCAAATGTCTAGCGCCAGCCTGGTGGCCCCTGAACCAAAAGCGCCCATTTAACACTTTCATGAAAAGCCACGAGGTTTAAGGACCTGAGCTTTAAGGACCACAATTTACATATCTAGGTAAATTTTACTGGTGACGTAAAGAAATTGCTCTATTACAGAGTTGTCACTTTCCAAATGAAATTTGTATGTGTGTGTGTGCCCACATTATATTTGCATTCACATGTAAAGATGCTGACTTATAATGTTAGGAATGAAACTGTCTATTCTAAACAGTAATTACACTATCAATCCTATTTTTCACACTGAATGTAATTAATGTTAGAAACTCCAACGGCTTTCTTCTACTGCAAGCTTTTGGAGGGCATGCGCCATATCTAGGCAATTCTCTTCATATAGCGCCTAGTACATGGTCACAAATAATTAGATGCTTAATACAGATGTTATTATGACAATGATAATAAGAGGATCCTGCAAAGGCGTTTCCACGAGAGCTGAAAAGTACTGGGGAAACCTGATAAACATGATTACGTTTTCACCTAGAAATGGATCGTTCTTCTTGAGGAAATCACCGGGGTCCCCATGATGGACTGAGTACCTGTTGCCTCTTCTTTGGCCATTAGTTTTTTCCACTAGTGGCTTGAAATCTGAGAGACTTTGTGGAAGTTAAGAGACTTGCTTGACATATAGTGCTAACACCGCAACAAATCTGTTCTGTGACCTTGGGCAAATTATGAAACCTCTTTGCGTCCATGAAATGAGTAGATTTGACTAGATGAGCTATACGGGTTCTTCCAGCTCCAAAAGCGTTTTCCGTTTTCTGCTCTCAGAGTCTTCTCTGTCCCATGTGTGCACGAAGTCCTGTTTATTGACTCAGTGGATGAGTGAGGGTCAACAGAGGACGTGTTTATATGACTTACATGATCATGGCTGAACGCGGCCATTTCCAGTCAGATGTGCCAGGACCGACATCACCTCCATGTGCGTGGTGGACGTGGTGTTTCAGGGTTCTTGTCACCTGTCTTGGCCGTAGAGACACGTGCCTCTCTCTGGGGCTGACCCAGCTGTTTGGTCTGGGTCATCTGGCTTTGGCGGTAGAAGCGTGGAGCTGGCTTAGGAGTTCAGAAGCCTCTGAGTTTTTTGTGTGTTTGGGTTGAATAAAATCCGTGATGAACTTTAAATGCTTTTCTCCGTATCCACCATAACCATCTTCAGATGTGCAGTCTCTCAGCACAGTTATCGCAATGAGCTCTTGATGGTAAGAATCTTTGATAATCGGAAGGTCCAGGATGAAGTGGAAAAGATAAGACTTTCATGGATACAAGAAATGTTCACATTTGACTTTTCGCTGTAAAGTGACCCTTTTGATTAAGGCAGGCAGGCCCGCGTTCAGCAAATCACTGAGTGCACTGGGCGGTGGGGTAGCGGGACGGGGCTGGGGTGGGAGTCTCGTAAATCAGAGACGGCCCCAGCGCCTAAAGGGTTCCCAGTCTAAGGTGAGCAATGAGACGTGTATGTGCTCGATAAACTCGGATACGAAACAGCTGCTGATTGGTGTCTTAGGGGAGGGCTTGAGACACACCCTTCCCATCTCTAAAGGGACCAGAAAGGTTTACAGCACTTCTGGCCATATACATGAGGCAGTTTTCCTGGGAAGGCATTTGTTGAGCTGGGTTGAGCTGAGAGTGTTAAGGAGGGTTTAGTAATGAGGGGAAATGATTAAACAAGAGTGTGGTCTCTACGCACAGTGGAATATTATCCAGTCTTCAAAAGGAAGGAAATTCTGACGTGTGCTACAACTTGGGTGAACCTTGAGGACATTATGCTAAATGAGATGAGCCAGGCCCAAACAGACAAAGAGTGTATGATTCCACTTACACATGGCACCTCGAGGAGTCAGATTTGCAAAGACAGAAGCTAGAAGGGTGATGGCCAGGGGCTGGGGGTGGCAGTAAGGGGATGGAGACTTACGGTCTAATGGGCACAGAGTTTCAGCTTTGCAAGACCGAAGAGCCCCGGAGATCGGTTGCACGAGGATGTAAATGTGCTTAACGCTAGCGCACTGGCCATTTAAAAATGGTTGAGATGGTAAATTGGATGTCATGTGTATCTTAACCTCAATTTAAAAACGGAAAAAATACAGTACATTATCGCAAGGTGAAGAAAGTAACGAAGAGGAGGCTTTTTCAACCCTAAGACTGCGAAGGACCCAAAGCAGGAAAGTGGAGAAAGCCTGATGAGTTCAGTTCGGTGGCAGGTTCGTCGGCGGGAGTCGGGAAGGGTGAAGCCAGGTCAGGAAGGGCCTTACGCACCAGCAGAGGAGCTCAGCCTGGGGTCTGCACTCAGCCGCAAGGCAGCGGAACGCAGGGAGCCCGGTTCAGGAAGCTCAGGCTGGCAGGGAGCAGCTGGAGGGCGATTGGAAAAGCTGGCTCAGAGGCCGGGCATCCGGCCAGGAGGCTGTGTGACTGACTCTGGCTGAAGCCACGAGAGCCTGCACCTTGAGGCTTCAGAGGAGGAAGGGACAGATTGTGAGACACTGGGGAGAGGGAGCGAATAGGACTTTGCAATGGATTAGACGAGGGTGATGGAGAAGGAGAAATAAGAGAGGAAGCAGAGCAGTGGTTTTCAAAAAGAGTTTCAGGAGCATGATCATGTTCTGAAATGAAATAATTTACAGAACTTCAGTATCTAAAACTGGTTAAAGCAGAGCAGCTCAGGTGGAAGGCAGGGCGGGGCGGACACCGGTTCTGATGCTCCTAGCCCAGGGATGACCACCATGCCCTGACCGGCCTGGAGAAATCCCGCCTTGGTGACAGGGGAGACCATCCTGCCATTCACAGACAAAGGGGACCGGTTTGGATGTCAGTTTGGTTTCAGAGCAATTGGAGGTGCTGATGGGCCGTCTTGGTGGAACTCTCCAGAAGTGATCCCTGCAGGAGCATCAGAGAGAGGGTAAGGTGGAGGTTTCCCTCGGGGAGTTATCTGCTTACTGTCAGATCTGTGCCAGTGCACGCAAGACTGGCAAATCCTGTCATGGGGGCAGAGTCAGCGGCGTGAACACGGCACGTGGTCTCGTGACGCAGAGTGTCACATCGTTACAAATCGTCCCCCCTGCTTCGTGCATCTGGATCCCATTCTTTCTATGGCAATGACAGTTCAGGGTGGAACTCAGAAGTCTCTGACTCCTTTGATTTTTGACCTGGTACAGATCAGCTTTCACCCTCCCAAGGCCTGGAAATGAAGAGGCGCTCCCGTGGCATCCCCTAGCAGGAAAGCAGTCAAGGCCTCGCGTGAACGGAAAGGCAGCCTCAGCCTCGGTCCCAGGGTACTGACTGTTGCAGTGCGATGCCTGGTGTGCTGGCATTTTGCTGCCCTGGATCTGGCATTTTGCAGAGTGACTAGAGTACTTTTCTTACCCTAGAGACAGTTTCTGGGCTGCTTCCCTTGTCAGAAATATACACGTCAGGGTGATAATCTCTCTCTCTCTCTTCTCTCTGCCCCTCTCTCTCTCCTTCCCTCCGTTTCCCATTCTTCTCCTCCCCCCCCTCACATCCCCAACTGGATTTAGACCTTCACCAATGACTGTCTCACTGGGATGATGGAGCTATGTAGTCACAGCACGTGACTAGCTTGGTGTTTGGTGTCATCATAGAACAAAAGCTGGTGATTCCCGGAGTTCATGACATGTAGCAGGGTCACCTGTGTATCCTCCAGCTGTGTGCATTGTTTTCTTTCCTCTCGTCTTGTTTCCTAGTGTGCTTGACATGCCAGGCATTTATGAAAAGATGCTCTAAAAATCTGGACCTAATGGAAATTCTTTGTCCTCCTTTTTCCCAGGAGGGAGACACTCCAAAAAAGGCAGCCTCTGCCACCGTCACTGTCACCAACACTGCTATTGCCACTGCCACTGTCACTGCTACTGCCATTGTCACCGCCACTGTCACGGCCACTGCCACGGCCACTGCCACTACCACTACCACTACCACTACCATTTCCACCATCACCTCCACCATCACTACCGGCCTCATGGACAGCAGTCACCTGGAGATGACATCCTGGGCGGCCCTGCCCGTTCTGTCCAGCAGCACTACCAATGTCCGGAGACCCAAGCTCACTTTTGATGACTCGTATGTTGTCCCCAGATTCTCTGGAGTGGTGAATGGGGGTGGGGGCAGTATGGCTTTTCGAGCACCGTGCATGTGTCACCCGAAATAAGACCTCAGAGGCAGCAGTGCAGCTCCTATAGCCTTGAAGGTAGATTCCTCCTCCTCCTCACACACACCTCTATCCCCATCGGGAAACGTCGCTGGCCCATTTTAATCGTGGAGCTCTGTTAACTGTTTCCGAAGGCAGGTGCTGAATCCCAGCTTGCTCGTCCTCCTTGCCTCACCCGTGTCCTCAGATAGAGCTGTGTGCCAGCAAAGAGAATTATAGCTAGGTTCTCTTGGATCGGTTTGGGCAGCTGGAATGGTTGGGGTTGGAGGATGTGGGTATTTATCCTAATGGGCCATTATGCACTTCCGATTCCATTCACTGGACTATTTCAAGCTTGGTTATTATATGCACGACAAGCATTCATCGGCCCTGTTCAAGGCATTGTATAGGAGTGGATTCATAGCCCCCCCAAATTGTGACTATTCGGTCTTTTAATGAAAAGATGAAACATTGCTTTCTGAACGTGCTCGTTTTGTTTGTTTAGGGTTCACAACGCTGATTATTACATGCAAGAGGCGAAGAAGCTGAAGCACAAAGCTGATGCACTGGTAGGTTTCCTCTCTCTCCCGTTGCTCTCCTTCCATTCAGGTAAGAGGCTTTGAAGGAAAACAAAGAAGGCAGAAGGCACTTTACAAACGAGTCAAACCTTTTCATTGCTGCTGTGACACAGAGAGATTGGAGCTGGTTAATTCCTTAGCACGGGATTCCCCAAGGTCTTGGTGCCACGTTGCCCTGCCATTCTTGGTTTTCCCACTCTTCTTCCCCTTGCTCCCACTTCAGAAGCTCAGTGGCTTGTACTGTCTTTCAAGTGATTTTGAAATGACCTTTGAAACTGCCCTGGGGAAGCGGGGAGCTCCCATGGGTTCCAGTAAACCCGAACTGGTGTGGGCAGGGAGAGGGCTGCTGAGAGCCAGTTAAGGGGCCTCAGTCATTGGCTCTGGGAAACTCAGGCCTGTAGAAAAATCTCAGCTCCTCGCTGCATTTGATGACATGGTTCCAGAGTGAGGCCCACAGCCAGCCTAGGTCCCTGCACACAGAAAGGAAGTTCTGTTCTCTGGATTTCCCCCGACGCTTGGCCTCGCTGCCTCCAAGGGTTGTGAGAGCATGGGGAGTCGTCTGATTGACTGAGCCACCTAACAGGGGGGTCTCAGTCGTGTGGTACAATCACCTGGGGAGCTTCAAACTAGCCCTGATGCCCAAGCCGCACCCCAGGGCAATGGAATCCGAATTTCCGACACTGGGACCCAGGCACGGGTGTTAAAGCTCCCCCCGGGTGATTCCCAAGTGCAGCCAAGGTTGAGAACCACTGCCCTCAATTCAGGGCCCTCACCTTTGACTAAAGCCCAGCATAATTAAGAGGTGTCAGTTCAACTCCGTTGGGTTAAAAAAAAAAAAAATCACATCCTCCATCATCACGTTGTGTCCAGCCAGGACTTAGCTGCCCTGTGCTGTTTGCCACTGGGAGGGCTGTAATGGGGGACCACGACGGTCTCTGTGCCGTGGCTTGTGCGTGGCCACCATCCACTGCCCTCCAAAGGGCCACGGTACATAAGGAGATAATCGGTATGTCTTTAGTATTAAAATTTCCGTGGGGTGTGTGAAAAAAAAAATCTCCCTCGGTGGCGGGTGGGGCTGGGGAGGAATGATAAGAAAAAAAAGAAAAGCTTGAGCAATGCTCATTTAGAGGAAGATGTCTTTGCTTGGCTTACGTCTACACCAGAGCTAGGCACTCCTTTGGAGTTCAAGCCCCTAATTGGCCCTGTGGCCCATGTAGTCTTCTCTCTGGACTTCAGTTATTCCTTTTGGAAAAAGAGAGATTCGGGCCAGGTGATCTTCAAGGATCCTTCCAGCTGTGGGCTTGCAAATGAAAAGTCAGTTTCAAAACTCAGGATGTAAAGCTTTTAATTTCCACAGGGGAGAGCCAATCAGAGTCAGATGACCTAAGGAAATTATCTTGTAAGGCAAGAGAAGAAGGAGGTTTTCAGAGAATCGCTTTGAATTGGGCTGAAACCGATATTTTTCCACAACAGCTTACAGAAAGGAAACCACAGAATTCCTGCAGTACATAAAAGCTGGAGAGCATTTATTGCAAAGAGAGGCATTTACAGCAAGAGATTCTGCAGGACCTGTAACTCATCATTTTATAGGTGTACTTAATCCTTTGCTAGAGACAGCTACTCTGCTGTTTTGAGAACCGAAACCTTCACAGCTGCATAGAAAATGTTTTGATAAAAGGTATACGAGAAAATTAAGGTAGCGCAATCTGCATTCTATTGGTTCTTTCACATAAAATTCTGTATTAGTGGAATTCTTCCATCCGGCTATCAAACATTGAAAATGTGTTAAATACTGTTAGAAAATACTCACTATAAAAGTGTCATATGTAATATTCATTACACGTAAAAAAGAAATCAGTATGTCTAAGTCAGTTTAATCGTGACCATTATCAGGGCTGAAACCTTCTGCAATAAAATTTTACTAAACTAAAATATTTAGTAGTGCTCTATTTGGGGGCTTTTTGACGCACCATTTCAGACCATCATTTACAGTGAAAGCGATGTGATTATCGTCAACAGTCACACTGCAACTTCCTATTTTTCATGGCAGTAGCATCCATTTGTTACTCTTCTCCTGGGGGTGGGGATGATGTGCTCATCTGGAGTTGCAAGCAAAGACTAAATGGGTTAGCTGTCCAGGAGGCTTGTAAGAAACAGGGTTTCACTGCAAGCTCTGTCTAGAGGACATTATGATGACCAGTCTCGTGAGTGTAGTCAAGAGAAACTAGTCGAGGCAGTGATTTGGATCCTGGTCCACCAAAAAGATAACAGCAACAGGAATACCACAAAGACGTGATACCTTGGCTGCAGTTTTCTCTTCTCAACCGGCCTCCACGTCATGGCAATGGAACCTGAAATCAGTTACGTCCTTGTCTAGACAAATTCCTAGTTGCTCCCGCTCCATAGGTCAGCCTTGGCACTGTTGGGCTGGGCAGTTCTCCAGTGTGGGAGCTGTCCCGTGCATTGAGGGATGTTTAACAGCATCTCCGGCCTCTGTCCACTAGATGCCCCTCATCCCTAGTGGTGGCAACCAAAGAGGTCTCCAGACGTTGCCAAATGTTCCCTGGGGGAGGGGTGCAAAGTTGCCCCGGGTTGAACACCACTGCTTTAGATGAAGGAGAGGAGAGGAACCGTCATGTTGACAAGTCTTCTTCCTGTTTCAGTTTGAGAAATTTGGCAAAGCCGTGAATTACGCTGATGCAGCCCTGTCCTTCACCGAATGTGGCAACGCGATGGAGCGCGACCCTCTGGAAGCCAAGTCTCCGTACACCATGTACTCTGAGACTGTGGAGCTTCTCAGGTTCGTGCCTCTCTGCTGCCTTCTTCCTTAGCTCTTTCCAGTCATCATTAGAAGCCGCTCGCTATGTTTGCAAACTATCACTTCCACATAATAATGACTCTTCCAAGGCATCTTCTTCTTAGAAGTCATCGTAATTCGTTCTTGCCATTTTATTCATGTCATGGAAAACTTATAACTGATGGACACTGCTTGTATCAATTATTCCCTTCAGAGGTTACAACGTGAGTGTTACAATTTGCAATAGTCATAAAATTAAAATGGAAAGGTAGTGGATGCGAGTAAAGTATCATCATTTCACTGTTTGGCGTGGACACTTGGCTTTTCAAAGCGCAGTTTTATAATTCACAAAAAGCGGTGCTGTTGGGATTTCTGTTACAAACCATGTTCTCCAAAAATTTCTGCCTCAGTTACTAAAAACGGAGGGGCACTGTTCCAACACCAAGGCAGCTTTGGAGGCCGCAGCTGTGGAGTAGACGCTCCATGCCTCTGGAATTTGAGGGACAGTCAAGGTGGTAGCAGGGGGAGGGGAGAGATGAGGTTGATAATAGGGAAGGGTGTATTAACGGCACAGATTATTGGTTTCATTTGCATTTTGAAGGAAATTTTCTGGCCTGTTGCTCTTGGTGCAGTGGAGGGAGTTTGTGGGTAATCAGAAGAAATGATATCCATTCTAGTGCTTTCCAGTAATCTGCAGGTATTTGTACAGGAATTTCCTCTACCTCTGAATGGTGGATAAGCACCCTCATTTGCAGGATGGGCTACATCATGGCTTTTGATTGAGTGAGCAGTTCTTCACCTGATAGGTCCTTGTATCCCAGCCACCTCTGGCTTGGTTAATCGATAATGCCCGGCCTGCTTTTTACTGTGTTCTTGCATCTGCAATAAACTGTTACAAATCTGAGGACCCTTGTACCTAAACCTTCAGACAGACATCGGACAGATTTAGCATGCATATTTTCCCAGGAAAGCATTTGAAAAGATCAGAAGAATGGGAACCATTATAAAGAAGAAGAAGAAGAAAAAAAAAAACGATGGTTACATAGAATCAGAAGATTTAGTTAAAGCCACCAAAGTAGGGAGATTATGAGGAAAGTTCCAGCCTTACCTTGACAGGCCAGGCAGCCATCTTTGGCTTTTCGCTGCTCTGAGAAGTATATAAAGTATCTCTCAGACTTACTTAATGCCCTGTGAAAGCCACCACCGCCACTTGTAGCTTTCAAGGGGAAATTGATTTCTCAGTGTCTATACGAGGCTGCCCGCAGTTTCCGAGGATGCACAAGATGAAAATCCTGGCAGAAACGATAAGGATTCAAAATGGAGGGGCAACTTTAATGAACAAACCTGCAGACAAGCCATGCCTTCTCTTCATCCCCAAACGCAAATTAAAACAAGGCACTTTTTAGATTGACAGGGAAAGGTAAAAATGTTAATACCTAGTGTTAGCACATACGCAAAATAATGGGGAACTGGGCCTCCTCCATGCTGTTGATGGGAATGGAAATTGATCGTTGTAAATTGAGGGCAGTTTGGTATTGTGTAGGAAAACCTATACAAGAGAGCATTCGTATCTTCTGAGCCAGTAATTCAACTTCCAGAAGTCTGACTTTTCTATACTGAAGAAAAGACTTGTAAGAGGAGAACGAGTTATCTGTACAGTGTTCAGTTTGGCCTATATTATCGCGCCCAATTAGAAGCAAACCAAATCACCAACAGTAGAAGGGTAATTAATGACATCGCAGTACACTCAACAGAATGATTTGCAGCCGTTGAAATGCAACGATGAGGGAGACTATGTAGCTGCACGAAAATGTTTATAATATGACGTTAAGGTAAAAAAGCAAGCCACAGAATTATAGACACATTGCATTTCTGACCACGAAAAGCATGTTTCTGTACGTGGACCAACCTGGGAGGGAAATAAGGTCACATCTGTAATTGGGGGTGAAATTGTGGGTGTTTTCACCCTCTATATATTTATTTTTTCTTGTTTTCTTTTAGGAAAACACATGCCTCTCTAAATAGAAAAGCAAAACATCAAATTTCATTTTTGGTAAAAATGCCACGTGAATCGCTGAGTGATATTTATTTCCATTAGAAAACACTTCTTTTTCCTTTCGTATTTACACATTTTTTTTTCTTTTTGTCTAAGCGCAGTTGTTTTTTTACATGATGGGATAGTTTACTCCCCATAGGAGTACATTTTCAGTGGAACCTGGTGAAAGTCAATGGAGAATTTATAGCCATTCACTTTTAAGTCAGTATTTTGAAACTTTATTTTGAGATAATTGGATATTCACATGCAGTTATAAGAAATTATACAGAAAGTTCCTGTGTACCTCTTTCTCCCCCCGCCCCCCCCCCGCCCCCCCGTTTTCCCCCATCTAGCATAGCTCTAGTCCAAGATCACAGCCAGGGCAAGGACATTGCTACAGTCCACCTGCCTTACTCAGATGTCATCAGGGTCTTTTTTCTCTCAGATTTTACCGGTTCTACATGCACTACTTTGTATATCCTCTATATATGTAGAACTTTACATTTTCTAGTATATGTGTGTGTATAATTTTTTTTGGAGAGAAATTTCAGTTGGGAATAAAATGGGCTAAAGCAACTAAGTCTTCTGGCCCGTGTAAGCCATTGGAACTCCACTATCAAGGCACTTCAACAGTGGCTGCAATTAGAGGGCAACTGTAATAGGAACATGGTTTTTAGTAGCGTAATTTTATGTTGAAGAGATTTTTATTACTCTCTCCCTGACGGTATGCTGGCTGCAGAGAGAGCACCCCATTTTTTTCATTCAAGTAATTATGGTTGCTCTGAGCCTTGGGAATCTGCAATAGACATATACTTGTGAAAACAAGTGGGGCCCCACAATGACTTGACATTTCAGTGATCCAGCTGTCAAAGACAGATTTATGACATCATAAGAAGCCTTTTTGCTTAATATGGCAGCAACAGGAGGGACCCACATCAAGTGCGCGGGTCCTTTTGTTGGAAAATGTTCACTGGACAGAACTGGGGCAGTAACTGGGGAGAGCAGAGCGATAGGGGGCGCCGGTGCTCCGGGGAGGCCGCTGAAAGTGCGGGCTCGCCATCGCCTTCTCGTAATCGAGAGCTAGTCGGGGCTGCCTGCACATTTTCAACTTCCCTCTGCAACACTGAACTCTGTTACTTATTCCACCGCGAGTGCCTGTGAAATTGCATTAAAGCTCAGACAATGATTTTATGCAATGAATTGATTTTCAAGAGTCTAAATGCCCGGGATGGTATCTGCTCAGCTCGAAGGAAAAAAAAAAAATGGGAAGTACTCCACCTTTGATCTCCCAGGTGTGGAACAGTAACAATTAAAGAGAATGGAAAGACAAAATATACAAGCACCATAAATTAGGAGCGCTCAGACCTTTACCCGCTGCGAAATGTACCTCCCTTAAAAAACAAAAAAAAAAAACCAAAGAAACCACTTCCTAGAGGAATAGGTTCCACACCTGAGCCATTAGAAACACACAGCTACACTCAGGTCAGACATAGCTGTGTTATTATTTAATTACCTCATCTGTCAAAAACTCAACTGAAACTGACATTTGTGTCCACGTCTCATTGAAAGCCAATAATATTGTTTAACTAGAATGTTCTTAGAAACAGTATTTTGCCAGCATTTATACACACGCCAGACCCACAGTAGTTCCACAGCACTGTTCTGGAACGTGGGCTCTGGCTTCTCCAGAGCTAGCTTCCATCTGTCGCAGCAGTGCCCCTGTGACACTCCTGTGGTCGTCATTTTGTGTATGTTTTCAGGAAAGCACACTTTTGCCCACACGCCCTTCTCAGTCCTCCCGCCCAGAGCAAATGTGGGGCTAGCGCATTTAGGTGATGAGAACACCAATGGCTTCGGGACTCTCTGAAGGGTCAGACGGATTCCACTTGAGCTTGTCCTTTCTCTTCAAAGGTATGCAATGAGGCTGAAGAACTTTGCAAGCCCCCTGGCTTCGGATGGGGACAAAAAGCTGGCCGTACTATGGTAAGCTTCCTGGAGGCCACCAGGAAACAGCTGAAATGTTGCAGAAGGATTTGGCAAGTCAACTTAAGCTGCTTACCCCCAGATCATTATTCTTGTTTTCCATTAAACTCTGGAAGGCTAACTGGTGGATTCCTTCGGTCGCTGACTAAACAGTTACTCTCCGAATTTATACCCTTATCAAGATGGGATTTTAACGCTTCCCCCTCCTTTTTTTAAAAAACGACACAAATTTATTATCTTATAGTTCTGAAGGTCAGAAGTCGGAAACGTGTTTCACGAGCCTATAATCAGAGTGTCAGCGAGGCTGCATTCCTTCCAGAGGCTCTAGGGGAGAATCATCTTCCTGGCCTTTCCCAGCTTCTAGAGGCCACCTGCACTCCTTGGCTCATGGCCCCTCCGTCCATCCTCAAAGTCGGCAGTGTAGCTTCTGAAAATAGCTCCCCGACTTTGACATTCGGCCTCCTTCTTCCGTCTTTTGTGAACTCTTTTTTTCGTTTTTTCAAATTTTATTGACGGGTAGTTGATTTACGATGTTGTGTTAACGTCCGCTGTGCAATGCCGTGACTCGGTTATACATCTATATATATTCTTTTTCATATTCGTTTCCATTATGCTTTATCACAGGATGTTGAGTATAGTTCCCTGTGCTATGCTTACTCCTTCTTTTCAAATCTTTTTTCTTTTTTCACTTATATCCCTCGATAGCCGTAGGAGAGTAACTGCAAAATAGGAGTCCGTTTTTAGTTTTATAGGTGTGGGTGAGCATTGGCATTCACATGGTCCTTTCCTCGTCACCACAGCTACCGATGCTTATCACTTCTCTACCTGCGGATGTTCAAACTGAAGAAGGACCACGCCATGAAGTACTCCAGATCACTGATGGAATATTTTAAGGTAATCCTCATTTGGTATAATTTATAGGCCCCGGGTGATTAAATCACTAATGAGACGTGGCAGGCATGTTATTAAAAGTGTCAAGGTTGCTGCTGCCAAAGGCTTGACCTTCCTCATCCTGGCTCCTCCCACCTCTCCTTTGGGGCTCGGCGGAGAGCTTAGGTTTGACTTGATTCCAGGGAGAAGAAGGTACAGTAGTTCAATCCGGCGATGAGTCTCTGGACTGGACAAATGGCCCCGGGCAGCTTCCCAGCTGCAGTCGGGGGCAATGCCTTCCGCCTGCCCTGCACGGTGGACCCGCCAGAGGACGCGGCTGGAGCTGTGGCCATGGCTGTGGCCAGTCTCGTGTTACGTGAGACGCCAGCCTAGAAATTCCTCAGCAGGGAGAGAAGTCACTGCAGCCACCCTGGGCTCTGCGGGGACAGCCACACCCCCTGTGACCACGGGGAGTCTTGGAGGACAGTGGTTGCACTTGAAGACAGCTGATCGCTTTGGCTGCCAAAATGAACAAACAGTAAATAAACAAATGCATTGTCTAGGGAGCTGAAGGCTTTAATCTGCAAGCAAAACAAGATATCTCAACCATGAGATGCAATGCCGAAATGTGGGAATGAGCCCGAATGAAAACTGCAAGCCTGGAGCTGGGCCTGGCCGCTGTGCCGGGTGTCACCGGCTCGAGGGTCCTGGGAGCTTCTGTGGCTTCTACCCCCATAACACTGGTCACGTTGTAGAGTTGAGGGGGCTCAAGGCTCCTGTTGGGCAGGTCTTGAAAGGAAAAGGACAATTTTATTGATTTATTTAGTGGTAGTATTTTTTTTGCCACGTTCGTCAGACCGCTTGGCTCAGTTGCACCAAAGGCAGCTGTGTGAAATGAATCAAATCCTGACCTTACCTCAAACATCAGAACCCGGTGAGAGAGGGTGCACAGCTGTGTGAGGGAGGGCACCAGCTCGGGAAAGGGAGCGGGTTCCCCGGCTGTCACGTGGTGTGGCCGTAATAAAGCCAGTGCTTGTGGAGGTGAACGTGGTCAAATGCAGCAGCTGCCCACGACCGTTAACGTCTACGGTGTCAACCTGGGCTCTGGAAAGGCGTCTTGATGCTGCGGGTCTGGGGCAGCATCAGCATTGCCTGCGAACTTGTTAGCAACGCTGATGCTGACCCTGTGCTCGCGCTTTGAGCCCCAGCCCCAGCATCTGTCCTCTGCGGCCTGTCCTGTGTAGCTTTCAGGGCGTTGCAAGATACCAAACAGGCGTTAAGTAACTCGCTCCTCTGGCAGTGCGTTGAGCTTCTTTGAGGTTCGAAACTGGAGGCTCCCACCACATGGGGCGGTGCTGAGTGTCAGGTTTTCCTGCGCCACTAAAACAGAGGAGACCCATTCTTTTTTAAAAAATTCATTTGATTCAAGTATAGTTGATTTATTACGATGTTGTGTTAATTTCTGCTGTACGGCGAAGCGATTCAGTTATATACATATATCCATTCTTTTTCATATTCTTTTCCATTGTGGTTTATCCCAGCATACTGAGTAGAGTTCCCTGTGCTCTAACAGTAGGACCTTGTCGTTTATCCATCCTGTACGTACTAGTTTGCGTCTGCTGACCCCAAACTCCCAACCCACCCCTCCCCCACACCCCTTCCCCCTTGGCAACCACAAGTCTGCTCTCCATGTCTGTGAGTCCGTTTCTGTTTCATAGATAAGTTCATTTGTGTCATATTTTAGATTCCACATATAAGTGATATCGTTTGGTGTTTGTCTTTCTCTTTCTGACTTACTTCACGTAGTATGATCATCTCTGGGTCCATCCCTGTTGCTGCAAATGGCACTATTTCATTCTCTTTTTATGGCTGAGTAATATTCCATTGTACATATACACCACATCTTCTTTATCTACTCATCCGTTGATGGACACAGGTTGCTTCCATGTCTTCGATATTGTAAATAGTGTTGTGATGAACGTTGGGGTGCATGTGTCTTTTCAAAGTATGGTTCTCTCCGAATATACGCCCGGGAGTTGGATTGCTGGATCATACGGTAGTTCTATTGTTAGTTTTTTGAGGAACCTCCATACTGTCTTCCATAGTGGCCGCACCAATTTACATTCCCACCAGCAGTGTGGTGGGGGGGGGGGTTCCCTTCTCGAGGAGGCCCATTCTTTAAACCAGCCCATCGGAGGGAAAAGATTGGTTAGTGCTCCACTGCAGTGCAGCCCTGGGCCAGTTGCGCCGCTAAACAAGGAAAACCATCAGCCATGAGGACATGCACGTGACAATAGCTAATCAAGGTGATTGACACACACACGCACAAATGCTGCTTGCTTGGTCCTGGCGAGTTCCTGGGATTTCAGAAACGGCATCCTACCTTGCATCCCAGGGAAAAAGTTTGTAACTGGAGCTAAAGGTGCAAAGCTTGTCTGTACTCTGAAGAGCTTGTTTTGCAGAATAAATTTCAGATGAGGATAATTAAACCACTTCTTGGAGAACTCAGTCTGATTTCACTGGGCCTTTTAGTATATAAGATCTTTCATCAAGTGACTTTCATGGTCCTGATTGGAGCCCACTAATTATCCCAACCAGCTATTTTCATCGAGTGCGCGTCGTGGTGAGCTGACGCACGCGTACGTTCCAGCTCTGGTAAGGAAACACGAGGCATCCCGAAATGCTGCAATCAATATTAATGTACTCGAAATCACACTTCCATCTGTTTCTGAATTAATAAAACACAAGATAGATGTCCTCATTTCCCTCTCTCTTTCTCTCTTTTAGCAAAATGCTTCAAAAGTCGCTCAGATACCATCTCCATGGGTAGGCAATGGAAAGTAAGTATCTTCTGAAAATTACTTTTTCATGAAAATCAGCGATTGGATAGACCCCCAAATATTTGCTATGGACAACCCCAGGTGGAAAGGTCAGTTCTGGATCTATAGTAATTTGGGGGCACGCAGAATTCTAGTCAGGTTTCAGCTAATAGCAGGACAGAAAAGTTTAACATGATGTGATTCCAAATTTCTTTCACTTTTTGATCCTTAAGCCAAATGACGGCCATCAAAGTATCAGTTAATGAGACGGCAAGCACCATGCCATTTCGGGGAGGCAGGGTAAAGTTACCTCCACCGCAGTGATTTTTCAATGATTCACTCAGTAATGAAAGACCAATGAAATACTCATTGGTATATGGTAAGTGCTTTAATAAAACCAGAGGCATAATAGTGCTGAAAATGTGAAGGCGCTCCGTCGGCCAGTTATCTGAGCCTTCATGATGATTTTTATATTAATACTAAAATACCCTGACCCAAAATGTAAAAGCAGCTACTCTACTGCTGGTCTGAGGCTCAGTGAACTCACCCACTCTGCGGCCGTCCTTAGAGCCCTATCCGCTCGGGGCAGCTCAGCCCTCCAGCAGTAGGGCAGGAGCTGGGAAACCAGCTGACGTGGGCCAGAAGCTGCCCTTAGCTCCCAGGGTAAACTAAGAGAGCCCCTTCCTCTCTCTACAATGAAAGGGCCGGACCCAGTGACATCGGGGGCTCATCTGAAGACAGGTTCCTTTTCAGAGGGCGACTTGGAATCCGAGTTCTGTCTCAGCCCTGAACTGGCTACATGCCCGCACTTAACTGTTTGAGCATCCGCCTCTCCTGTGATTCCAATACCTCCCTCACCGCCCCAGGCCCACTTCGCACCAGTGGATGTACACCTTCACAAAGAGCTGGGGCTTTTTCCCCATTTTTCATCACTTCAAAATTCTTATGTCTCTGATCAAAACACTTTCTCGAACAGTGAGATAGTCTCCTTTGCCACTTTATAGTTTAAAGCGCACTCCCGAAGCCGTGGGATTGTGAACGCTAAGATCATAAAAACATTCAGAGTGAGGGAACAGATCCATTAAAAACTACGTGTTAACTCAATTACTGTATTGAAAGGAAGTACCGTTCAAACTGTTGAATTAGGTCTCACTCTTATACTGACGGACAAAAGTGAAAGAACGCTGGAAGCTCAGAAAATAAAAATAACTATTGAAAGGCCCAGAGAAAGCTATTTTCTCTGAGCACGGAGTAAAGCAAGGGCACATTCAGGTAAGCAGCCATTAAAGGATCGTCGGGAAAAAAATTTTTTTTTAATTCTGCAACGAAAGAACTCAAACACGTTCTAAGCTTGTGAAGTCACATTAAAAGCCTCCCGAAATGATTTTTAAAGCAGCCTCTGTCTGAAGAAAGCACACTCCCTTTGGTAGTCCAGAGAGCTTTTGAATGAGGCAACTCAAAACGGTCGCCCAGGGGTTACAGCCCATTCATTCAGCAAATACTTTGCGTACATTTCCCTACAAGAGACCTGGGACGCAGCGGAATTCCAAGGGCTCCCTGCACTCGGGGGGAAGCACGCAGTCCAGTGGAGGGAGGTGACAGGTATGAACAAAGTTCTGCAGACACCCAAGAGAAAGAGAGCGCGGGCCTCCGTGGGTGGTCAGGGAGGGCTTCTTTGTCCGCCAGCAACGCTATAGCCTGCTTCCCCCAGCGAATGATGACAGCTGGCCCCGCACCAGACCTCTCACGATGCCTTGCAGAAGCAAGCTTCTCTGACCCTGGCCATGAAGAAGCAGTTGGAAAAAGGAGAAGAAAAATCCGCTTGATATAGAGCAGGGCTCGGCAAACCTTTTCTGCAAAGGGCCAGATAGTACATATTTGGGGCTTTGCCGGCCCAGAGGCAAAACCGAGGGTGTCATGTAAAGAGAATATAAGAGAAAACAAGTTTCCACAAAAATCTTACTGATGAAATTCAGAATATAATAGCAGTTAAGTACAAGTTTTACAGTACAAGTCTGTTCAGGAGAGGAACGGAATTTTGAAAGAATAACAGTTTGCCTCACTGGGGTTCAGAGGTAGCATTCTCGCTCCTCCAGTTGACTGCAGAGGTCCATCTTTTCACACCATTTATAGCTCACAGGCCAGACAGAAACAGGTGGTGCACCAGCTTTTTTGACCTCCACAGAGTCATGGAAACCATGTCATGGAGAGTCTAAAAGGGCGGGGCAGCAGTCTCGGATGTCACCCAGAGAGAATAAAAAGAAAGAAGGCTGGGAAGGCGACGGAAGGAGGAAAGAACGAGGCCATCTGAGGCCTTTAGAAGAACTCTTTCGGTAGACGGGTGGCCGTGGGTACCATACGGAAAGGGTTGGAAGAGAAGGGATATCTCCACATGTTTGGGACACCTTTTGCCATCTGTGAACATTGTGAGGAGTTTGGTGGTCACTGGAGGGAACGTCCCCATCAAGCAAAACTGCCCCCCAAGGTTGGGGAGGGCTGTGCCTGTGTGAACATGGCATGAGCTTGGGGAGAGTGGTAGAGACAAGCCAATGTGGACTCAAGGGTGAGGGTCAAGATGGACGCCCAGGTCGGGTGAATCCTTTAGTAGAGGGAGTGTAGGACTTTGCGGTAACTTGATGGAATGGAAGGAGAGTGGACTTTGGAGGAAAACAGACCTGATTTCAAATCCTGGCCCTTCGACCGATTTGCTATGTGACCGTCAAAAAGGAGCTGAATTTCTCTGAGCCCTTTTGCCATCTGTGAAACAGTGGTGGCAGAAACTCACCCACAGAGTTGTCACGAGGCTTAGAGGTAATATCGGTGAAGCCCAGAGCGCTGTGCTTGGTGCACAGCAACTTTAACAAATAGTGGCTACTGCCACTGCCATGTTTTGTTGTCATTCTTACCTTTTTGAGTTGGAAAACATCAGTGATCTCGCCCCTAGAACTCCCACAGCTCTTGGTCTGCGCGTCACTTTTGGCACTTAGCCTGGATTGCCAGAATTTAATGGATTTTCCTCCCCATTAGACTATTTGCTCGTTTCAGTAAGGGGCTGTTCATTCTTTTATTCACCAGATAGCTATTGCATGCCTACTGTGTATGAGACACTCTGCCAGGCACTTTACAAACGTATACCGTCTCCATGTGCTGCTGTACGTTGTTCTTCCTGCCTCCCCAGAGCACCTCATATGTAGTGGATACTACATAATAACAGAGGGATGGCTGGAAGGTAATCCACTCATTTATCTAACTGGTATTAAGTACATAGTGTGTGCACCAGGCACTGTTCCAGATGCTGGGAATGACGCTGGATGAAACAGACAAGGATCCCTGCCCTCCTCAAGGTCACATTCTTTTGGAAGAGAAAGACAGTACAAAAAGAGTGCGTATGCTAGAAAATAAATGTCATGGAGGAAGGCGAAACAAGGAGGAGGGGTAGAAAGGGCTGCTTGGCACGGGGGAGGAAGATCCTGAATAGGGACATTAGGGAAGGATGATAGGAGAGCGAGCCATGCAGATCCCTGGGGGAAGTGCACTCCACACGCAGGGATCGCCACCACCTCCAGTGAGGACATGACTAGTGTCATGGGCCCAGGGTGCTCGTGCTGTGTGTGGTCGGAAGCCTGTGCTGGGCGTGCACGCTCGTGGCCACGTGCCGGGGATGTGTGAAGAAAAGCACCAGATCTGAAGCACATCCACAGAGGGAGAACTGAACGGCGAAGCCCAAGCTGTGGGGAGAGCCAAGCTGGAGCTGGAGGCACACCAAGATGAGCGCGGCAACAGCCCTCTTTTAGCCAGAGGCACAGTGTCTTAGGCGGGTTTTGATTTGTGGATTTCACGCATCTGATGCTGCGTGCAGGGTATGCAGCCGTGCTCCGCGCAAGGTCAGCTCACAGAGCCTCGTGTCAGGTCAGTCGTGACCAAAACCGAGCGCATGCCCTCGCTCTCCTCGCCTCCACCGCTGATTATTTAAAAGAAAGCGCCGATGGGCTTCCCTGGTGGCGCAGTGGTTGGGAGCCCGCCTGCCGATGCGGGGGACGCGGGTTCGCGCCCCGGTCCGGGAGGATCCCACGTGCCGCGGAGCGGCCGGGCCCGTGAGCCACGGCCGCCGAGCCTG